>NC_142773.1:5052964-5295464 GCF_988280905.1 Pimephales promelas
TAAGGATGACTTTGCTAAACATGGCAGGCCGGGTACATTGAACGGCTTTGCCAGGCACACTTGGCTCTCTGAAAACGCTAAAGACATCAAACGACGAGGATGGGATTCGAACCCACGCGTGCAGAGCACAATGGATTAGCAGTCCATCGCCTTAACCACTCGGCCACCTCGTCACTTGACCAAACCTGTTTTCCCGAAGCTGGGCAGTGGTGTGTTTCGGCAGCTATTTTAAGGATGATGTTGTTAAAGTTGGCAGCAAGGTTCTTTGAATGGCTTTGCCAGGCGCACTTTGCTCTCTTGACACATTCAGCTAAAGCTCGCCTTGAGGGGCACCTGTGCGGTTGATGTGTTCACTACATTTTCTCTCTGTTTTTGCAGCTATATTAAGGATGATGTCGCTAAATTTGGCAGGTAGGGTACATTGAACGGCTTTGCCAGGCGCACTTGTCTCTCTCGAAACACTAAACACATCAAACGACAAGGATGGGATTCAAACCCACTCGTGCAGAGCACAATGGATTAGCAGTCCATCGCCTTAACCACTCGGCCACCTCGTCACTCTCCAGCATGTGTTGCCCGAAGCTGGGCTGTGGTGTGTTTCTGCCGCTATATTAAGGATGACTTTGCTAAACATGGCAGGCCGGGTACATTGAACGGCTTTGCCAGGCACACTTGGCTCTCTGAAAACGCTAAAGACATCAAACGACGAGGATGGGATTCAAACCCACGCGTGCAGAGCACAATGGATTAGCAGTCCATCGCCTTAACCACTCGGCCACCTCGTCACTCGACCAGACCTGTTTTCCCGAAGCTGGGCAGTGGTGTGTTTCGGCAGCTATTTTAAGGATGATGTTGTTAAAGTTGGCAGCAAGGTTCTTTGAATGGATTTGCGGTTGACGTGTTCACTACATTTTCTCTCTGTTTTTGCAGCTATATTAAGGATGATGTCGCTAAATTTGGCAGGTAGGGTACATTGAACGGCTTTGCCAGGCGCACTTGGCTCTCTGAAAACACTAAAGACATCAAACGACAAGGATGGTATTCAAACCCACGTGTGCACAACACAACATAATAGCAGTCCATCACCTAACCACTCAGCCACCTCGCCACAACCTTTTGGATGTTGGAAGTAGTAATTTGGTGCTTTTCAACCCCATCTCATTAACATGATGGAGATACAGTTCACCATATTGTGTTGGAAATGGTTTGGCTGATGAGAGAGGTAACCCTTCGACTGACCTGCAAGGAGCATTGGGTTCTATGGGTTAGGAGACTCACAACTGTTTTGATAGAGGGAGATCTGCTTATGTTTCATTTGTGTGCTGCTTCTGATTTGTTGGAAAGAACCTAGAGAGAACGCCTGGGTCGAGAAAAAGGCAGCATAGCTTGCATTGGACCTCTCTCAGAATATGTTTGCAGTGTGCACTCTTCATTATCCTACCCAACCTCGTAGGGAGCTCGTGGAATCGATCCCGAACTCAAACATATTCTTGGACATTGAGCTTTATAACTCCGCCCCTTTGCTACCAGGATCCACAATTCTCTCCCCCCAAAATTAGAAAGCAGCGCATTTTTTGTTCTTTGAGTGAAGAGATAACAATGATAAAACCTTTTTGTGCACATACCTCACCTGTTTCGTAGACACACCATGCAGCCGTCAGTGCCCAAAAGCTTATTACATGGCAGTTTAAAGCTTGATACCACCCTGTCGTTCCATGTCCAGATAAAAGCACGGAAGACGCTGCTCCTTTTGCCGGCATTCTTTCGCAGAGGCAATATCGTAGTCTATGAGGTTTATCCGAGACGTGATCTTTGCTGGTTGAAAACTTTACCCAATACCCCGCTGGGATGACTTGAAATATAGTCAGCCTTGGCAATTTTTGACGGTCTCTTAGGAGGCTTTAAGACTTGTTGAAAGAACAGAATTGTGCTTTCGCTCCTTGAAAGTGCTGCATTCACTGTGACGGCGAAGACATGAGCTTGAAGACGGTTGGTGTAGTCAGTATTTGGACCTCCCTTAGAATGTGTTTTTGTTTTTATAAAGGTCATATCCATGCAACAGGGGCCTTCTTGTTTTGATCCTGTCCTCGACAATGTTTTCAGAAATGAACAGGTGCTTTTTCTGCAGCTACAATTAAAATGAAATTCAGCTAAAGCTTGCCTTGAGGGGCACCCCTGCAGTTGACCTGTTCGCTAGGCTCTCTGTTTCTGCAGCTATTTTAAGGATGACGTCGTTAAAGTTGGCAGCAAGGTCCTTTGCCAGGCGCACTTGTCTCTCTCGAAACGCTAAAGACATCAAACGACGAGGATGGGATTCGAACCCACGCGTGCAGAGCACAATGGATTAGCAGTCCATCGCCTTAACCACTCGGCCACCTCGTCACTCGACCAAACCTGTTTTCCCGAAGCTGGGCAGTGGTGTGTTTCGGCAGCTATTTTAAGGATGATGTTGTTAAAGTTGGCAGCAAGGTTCTTTGAATGGCTTTGCCAGGCGCACTTTGCTCTCTCGACACATTCAGCTAAAGCTCGCATTGAGGGGCACCTGTGCGGTTGACGTGTTCACTACATTTTCTCTCTGTTTCTGCAGCTATATTAAGGATGATGTCGCTAAATTTGGCAGGTAGGGTACATTGAACGGCTTTGCCAGGCGCACTTGGCTCTCTGAAAACACTAAAGACATCAAACGACGAGGATGGTATTCAAACCCACGTGTGCACAACACAACATAATAGCAGTCCATCACCTAACCACTCAGCCACCTCGCCACAACTTTTTGGATGTTGGAAGTAGTAATTTGGTGCTTTTCAACCCCATCTCATTAACATGATGGAGATACAGTTCACCATATTGTGTTGGAAATGGTTTGGCTGATGAGAGAGGTAACCCTTCGACTGACCTGCAAGGAGCATTGGGTTCTATGGGTTAGGAGACTCACAACTGTTTTGATAGAGGGAGATCTGCTTATGTTTCATTTGTGTGCTGCTTCTGATTTGTTGGAAAGAACCTAGAGAGAACGCCTGGGTCGAGAAAAAGGCAGCATAGCTTGCATTGGACCTCTCTCAGAATATGTTTGCAGTGTGCACTCTTCATTATCCTACCCAACCTCGTAGGGAGCTCGTGGAATCGATCCCGAACTCAAACATATTCTTGGACATTGAGCTTTATAACTCCGCCCCTTTGCTACCAGGATCCACAATTCTCTCCCCCCAAAATTAGAAAGCAGCGCATTTTTTGTTCTTTGAGTGAAGAGATAACAATGATAAAACCTTTTTGTGCACATACCTCACCTGTTTCGTAGACACAACATGCAGCCGTCAGTGCCCAAAAGCTTATTACATGGCAGTTTAAAGCTTGATACCACCCTGTCGTTCCATGTCCAGATAAAAGCACAGAAAACGCTGCTCCTTTTGCCGGCATTCTTTCGCAGAGGCAATATCGTAGTCTATGAGGTTTATCCGAGACGTGATCTTTGCTGGTTGAAAACTTTACCCAATACCCTGCTGGGATGACTTGAAATATAGTCAGCCTTGGCAATTTTTGACGGTCTCTTAGGAGGCTTTGAGACTTGTTGAAAGAACAGAATTGTGCTTTCGCTCCTTGAAAGTGCTGCATTCACTGTGACGGCGAAGACATGAGCTTGAAGACGGTTGGTGTAGTCAGTATTTGGACCTCCCTTAGAATGTGTTTTTGTTTTTATAAAGGTCATATCCATGCAACAGGGGCCTTCTTGTTTTGATCCTGTCCTCGACAATGTTTTCAGAAATGAACAGGTGCTTTTTCTGCAGCTACAATTAAAATGAAATTCAGCTAAAGCTTGCCTTGAGGGGCACCCCTGCAGTTGACCTGTTCGCTAGGCTCTCTGTTTCTGCAGCTATTTTAAGGATGACGTCGTTGAAGTTGGCAGCAAGGTCCTTTGCCAGGCGCACTTGTCTCTCTCGAAACACTAAACACATCAAACACCAAGGATGGGATTCAAACCCACTCGTGCAGAGCACAATGGATTAGCAGTCCATCGCCTTAACCACTCGGCCACCTCGTCACTCTCCTGCATGTGTTGCCCGAAGCTGGGCTGTGGTGTGTTTCTGCCGCTATATTAAGGATGACTTTGCTAAACATGGCAGGCCGGGTACATTGAACGGCTTTGCCAGGCACACTTGGCTCTCTGAAAACACTAAAGACATCAAACGACGAGGATGGGATTCGAACCCACGCATGCAGAGCACAATGGATTAGCAGTCCATCGCCTTAACCACTCGGCCACCTCGTCACTCGACCAACCCTGTTTTCCCGAAGCTGGGCAGTGGTGTGTTTCGGCAGCTATTTTAAGGATGATGTTGTTAAAGTTGGCAGCAAGGTTCTTTGAATGGCTTTGCCAGGCGCACTTTGCACTCTCGACACATTCAGCTAAAGCTCGCCTTGAAGGGCACCTGTGCGGTTGACGTGTTCACTACATTTTCTCTCTGTTTCTGCAGCTATATTAAGGATGATGTCGCTAAATTTGGCAGGTAGGGTACATTGAACGGCTTTGCCAGGCGCACTTGTCTCTCTCGAAACACTAAACACATCAAACGACGAGGATGGGATTCGAACCCACGCGTGCAGAGCACAATGGATTAGCAGTCCATCGCCTTAACCACTCGGCCACCTCGTCACTCTCCAGCGTGCGTTGCCCGAAGCTGGGCTGTGGTGTGTTTCTGCCGCTATATTAAGGATGATGTCGCTAAATTTGGCAGGTAGGGTACATTGAACGGCTTTGCCAGGCACACTTGGCTCTCTGAAAACGCTAAAGACATCAAACGACGAGGATGGGATTCGAACCCACGCGTGCAGAGCACAATGGATTAGCAGTCCATCGCCTTAACCACTCGGCCACCTCGTCACTCTCCAGCATGTGTTGCCCGAAGCTGGGCTGTGGTGTGTTTCTGCCGCTATATTAAGGATGATGTCGCTAAATTTGGCAGGTAGGGTACATTGAACGGCTTTGCCAGGCACACTTGGCTCTCTGAAAACGCTAAAGACATCAAACGACGAGGATGGGATTCGAACCCACGCGTGCAGAGCACAATGGATTAGCAGTCCATCGCCTTAACCACTCGGCCACCTCGTCACTCGACCAAACCTGTTTTCCCGAAGCTGGGCAGTGGTGTGTTTCGGCAGCTATTTTAAGGATGATGTTGTTAAAGTTGGCAGCAAGGTTCTTTGAATGGCTTTGCCAGGCGCACTTTGCTCTCTTGACACATTCAGCTAAAGCTCGCCTTGAGGGGCACCTGTGCGGTTGACGTGTTCACTACATTTTCTCTCTGTTTTTGCAGCTATATTAAGGATGATGTCGCTAAATTTGGCAGGTAGGGTACATTGAACGGCTTTGCCAGGCGCACTTGTCTCTCTCGAAACACTAAACACATCAAACGACAAGGATGGGATTCAAACCCACTCGTGCAGAGCACAATGGATTAGCAGTCCATCGCCTTAACCACTCGGCCACCTCGTCACTCTCCAGCATGTGTTGCCCGAAGCTGGGCTGTGGTGTGTTTCTGCCGCTATATTAAGGATGACTTTGCTAAACATGGCAGGCCGGGTACATTGAACGGCTTTGCCAGGCACACTTGGCTCTCTGAAAACACTAAAGACATCAAACGACAAGGATGGGATTCGAACCCACGCATGCAGAGCACAATGGATTAGCAGTCCATCGCCTTAACCACTCGGCCACCTCGTCACTCGACCAACCCTGTTTTCCCGAAGCTGGGCAGTGGTGTGTTTCGGCAGCTATTTTAAGGATGATGTTGTTAAAGTTGGCAGCAAGGTTCTTTGAATGGATTTGCGGTTGACGTGTTCACTACATTTTCTCTCTGTTTTTGCAGCTATATTAAGGATGATGTCGCTAAATTTGGCAGGTAGGGTACATTGAATGGCTTTGCCAGGCGCACTTGGCTCTCTGAAAACACTAAAGACATCAAACGACAAGGATGGTATTCAAACCCACGTGTGCACAACACAACATAATAGCAGTCCATCACCTAACCACTCAGCCACCTCGCCACAACCTTTTGGATGTTGGAAGTAGTAATTTGGTGCTTTTCAACCCCATCTCATTAACATGATGGAGATACAGTTCACCATATTGTGTTGGAAATGGTTTGGCTGATGAGAGAGGTAACCCTTCGACTGACCTGCAAGGAGCATTGGGTTCTATGGGTTAGGAGACTCACAACTGTTTTGATAGAGGGAGATCTGCTTATGTTTCATTTGTGTGCTGCTTCTGATTTGTTGGAAAGAACCTAGAGAGAACGCCTGGGTCGAGAAAAAGGCAGCATAGCTTGCATTGGACCTCTCTCAGAATATGTTTGCAGTGTGCACTCTTCATTATCCTACCCAACCTCGTAGGGAGCTCGTGGAATCGATCCCGAACTCAAACATATTCTTGGACATTGAGCTTTTTAACTCCGCCCCTTTGCTACCAGGATCCACAATTCTCTCCCCCCAAAATTAGAAAGCAGCGCATTTTTTGTTCTTTGAGTGAAGAGATAACAATGATAAAACCTTTTTGTGCACATACCTCACCTGTTTCGTAGACACACCATGCAGCCGTCAGTGCCCAAAAGCTTATTACATGGCAGTTTAAAGCTTGATACCACCCTGTCGTTCCATGTCCAGATAAAAGCACGGAAGACGCTGCTCCTTTTGCCGGCATTCTTTCGCAGAGGCAATATCGTAGTCTATGAGGTTTATCCGAGACGTGATCTTTGCTGGTTGAAAACTTTACCCAATACCCCGCTGGGATGACTTGAAATATAGTCAGCCTTGGCAATTTTTGACGGTCTCTTAGGAGGCTTTAAGACTTGTTGAAAGAACAGAATTGTGCTTTCGCTCCTTGAAAGTGCTGCATTCACTGTGACGGCGAAGACATGAGCTTGAAGACGGTTGGTGTAGTCAGTATTTGGACCTCCCTTAGAATGTGTTTTTGTTTTTATAAAGGTCATATCCATGCAACAGGGGCCTTCTTGTTTTGATCCTGTCCTCGACAATGTTTTCAGAAATGAACAGGTGCTTTTTCTGCAGCTACAATTAAAATGAAATTCAGCTAAAGCTTGCCTTGAGGGGCACCCCTGCAGTTGACCTGTTCGCTAGGCTCTCTGTTTCTGCAGCTATTTTAAGGATGACGTCGTTAAAGTTGGCAGCAAGGTCCTTTGCCAGGCGCACTTGTCTCTCTCGAAACGCTAAAGACATCAAACGACGAGGATGGGATTCGAACCCACGCGTGCAGAGCACAATGGATTAGCAGTCCATCGCCTTAACCACTCGGCCACCTCGTCACTCGACCAAACCTGTTTTCCCGAAGCTGGGCAGTGGTGTGTTTCGGCAGCTATTTTAAGGATGATGTATTTAAAGTTGGCAGCAAGGTTCTTTGAATGGCTTTGCCAGGCGCACTTTGCTCTCTCGACACATTCAGCTAAAGCTCGCCTTGAGGGGCACCTGTGCGGTTGACGTGTTCACCACATTTTCTCTCTGTTTCTGCAGCTATATTAAGGATGATGTCGCTAAATTTGGCAGGTAGGGTACATTGAACGGCTTTGCCAGGCGCACTTGTCTCTCTCGAAACACTAAACACATCAAACGACGAGGATGGGATTCGAACCCACGCGTGCAGAGCACAATGGATTAGCAGTCCATCGCCTTAACCACTCGGCCACCTCCTCACTCGCCTGCATGTGTTGCCCGAAGCTGGGCTGTGGTGTGTTTCTGCCGCTATATTAAGGATGACTTTGCTAAACATGGCAGGCCGGGTACATTGAACGGCTTTGCCAGGCACACTTGGCTCTCTGAAAACACTAAAGACATCAAACAACGAGGATTCGAACCCACGCATGCAGAGCACAATGGATTAGCAGTCCATCGCCTTAACCACTCGGCCACCTCGTCACTCGACCAAACCTGTTTTCCCGAAGCTGGGCAGTGGTGTGTTTCGGCAGCTATTTTAAGGATGATGTTGTTAAAGTTGGCAGCAAGGTTCTTTGAATGGCTTTGCCAGGCGCACTTTGCTCTCTCGACACATTCAGCTAAAGCTCGCCTTGAGGGGCACCTGTGCGGTTGACGTGTTCACTACATTTTCTCTCTGTTTCTGCAGCTATATTAAGAATGATGTCGCTAAATTTGGCAGGTAGGGTACATTGAACGGCTTTGCCAGGCGCACTTGTCTCTCTCGAAACACTAAACACATCAAACGACGAGGATGGGATTCGAACCCACGCGTGCAGAGCACAATGGATTAGCAGTCCATCGCCTTAACCACTCGGCCACCTCGTCACTCTCCAGCATGTGTTGCCCGAAGCTGGGCTGTGGTGTGTTTCTGCCGCTATATTAAGGATGACTTTGCTAAACATGGCAGGCCGGGTACATTGAACGGCTTTGCCAGGCACACTTCGCTCTTTGAAAACGCTAAAGACATCAAACGGCGAGGATGGGATTCGAACCCACGCGTGCAGAGCACAATGGATTAGCAGTCCATCGCCTTAACCACTCGGCCACCTCGACACTCTCCTGCATGTGTTGCCCGAAGCTGGGCTGTGGTGTGTTTCTGCCGCTATATTAAGGATGACTTTGCTAAACATGGCAGGCCGGGTACATTGAATGGCTTTGCCAGGCACACTTGGCTCTCTGAAAACGCTAAAGACATCAAACAACGAGGATGGGATTCGAACCCACGCATGCAGAGCACAATGGATTAGCAGTCCATCGCCTTAACCACTCGGCCACCTCGTCACTCGACCAAACCTGTTTTCCCGAAGCTGGGCAGTGGTGTGTTTCGGCAGCTATTTTAAGGATGATGTTGTTAAAGTTGGCAGCAAGGTTCTTTGAATGGCTTTGCCAGGCGCACTTTGCTCTCTCGACACATTCAGCTAAAGCTCGCCTTGAGGGGCACCTGTGCGGTTGACGTGTTCACTACATTTTCTCTCTGTTTCTGCAGCTATATTAAGGATGATGTCGCTAAATTTGGCAGGTAGGGTACATTGAACGGCTTTGCCAGGCGCACTTGTCTCTCTCGAAACACTAAACACATCAAACGACGAGGATGGGATTCGAACCCACGCGTGCAGAGCACAATGGATTAGCAGTCCATCGCCTTAACCACTCGGCCACCTCGTCACTCGCCTGCATGTGTTGCCCGAAGCTGGGCTGTGGTGTGTTTCTGCCGCTATATTAAGGATGACTTTGCTAAACATGGCAGGCCGGGTACATTGAACGGCTTTGCCAGGCACACTTGGCTCTCTGAAAACGCTAAAGACATCAAACGACGAGGATGGGATTCGAACCCACGCGTGCAGAGCACAATGGATTAGCAGTCCATCGCCTTAACCACTCGGCCACCTCCTCACTCGCCTGCATGTGTTGCCCGAAGCTAGGCTGTGGTGTGTTTCTGCCGCTATATTAAGGATGACTTTGCTAAACATGGCAGGCCGGGTACATTGAACGGCTTTGCCAGGCACACTTGGCTCTCTGAAAACACTAAAGACATCAAACAACGAGGATTCGAACCCACGCATGCAGAGCACAATGGATTAGCAGTCCATCGCCTTAACCACTCGGCCACCTCGTCACTCGACCAAACCTGTTTTCCCGAAGCTGGGCAGTGGTGTGTTTCGGCAGCTATTTTAAGGATGATGTTGTTAAAGTTGGCAGCAAGGTTCTTTGAATGGCTTTGCCAGGCGCACTTTGCTCTCTCGACACATTCAGCTAAAGCTCGCCTTGAGGGGCACCTGTGCGGTTGACGTGTTCACTACATTTTCTCTCTGTTTCTGCAGCTATATTAAGGATGATGTCGCTAAATTTGGCAGGTAGGGTACATTGAACGGCTTTGCCAGGCGCACTTGTCTCTCTCGAAACACTAAACACATCAAACGACGAGGATGGGATTCGAACCCACGCGTGCAGAGCACAATGGATTAGCAGTCCATCGCCTTAACCACTCGGCCACCTCCTCACTCGCCTGCATGTGTTGCCCGAAGCTAGGCTGTGGTGTGTTTCTGCCGCTATATTAAGGATGACTTTGCTAAACATGGCAGGCCAGGTACATTGAACGGATTTGCCAGGCACACTTCGCTCTCTGAGAGAGCTAAAGACATCAAACGACGAGGATGGGATTCTAACCCACGCGTGCAGAGCACAATGGATTAGCAGTCCATCGCCTTAACCACTCGGCCACCTCGTCACTCTCCAGCATGTGTTGCCCGAAGCTGGGCTGTGGTGTGTTTCTGCCGCTATATTAAGGATGACTTTGCTAAACATGGCAGGCCGGGTACATTGAACGGCTTTGCCAGGCACACTTCGCTCTTTGAAAACGCTAAAGACATCAAACGGCGAGGATGGGATTCGAACCCACGCGTGCAGAGCACAATGGATTAGCAGTCCATCGCCTTAACCACTCGGCCACCTCGTCACTCTACTGCATGTGTTGCCCGAAGCTGGGCTGTGGTGTGTTTCTGCCGCTATATTAAGGATGACTTTGCTAAACATGGCAGGCCGGGTACATTGAATGGCTTTGCCAGGCACACTTGGCTCTCTGAAAACGCTAAAGACATCAAACGACGAGGATGGGATTCGAACCCACGCATGCAGAGCACAATGGATTAGCAGTCCATCGCCTTAACCACTCGGCCACCTCGTCACTCGACCAAACCTGTTTTCCCGAAGCTGGGCAGTGGTGTGTTTCGGCAGCTATTTTAAGGATGATGTTGTTAAAGTTGGCAGCAAGGTTCTTTGAATGGCTTTGCCAGGCGCACTTTGTTCTCTCGACACATTCAGCTAAAGCTCGCCTTGAGGGGCACCTGTGCGGTTGACGTGTTCACTACATTTTCTCTCTGTTTCTGCAGCTATATTAAGGATGATGTCGCTAAATTTGGCAGGTAGGGTACATTGAACGGCTTTGCCAGGCGCACTTGGCTCTCTGAAAACACTAAAGACATCAAACGACGAGGATGGGATTCGAACCCACGCATGCAGAGCACAATGGATTAGCAGTCCATCGCCTTAACCACTCGGCCACCTCGTCACTCGACCAAGCCTGTTTTCCCGAAGCTGGGCAGTGGTGTGTTTCGGCAGCTATTTTAAGGATGATGCTGTTAAAGTTGGCAGCAAGGTTCTTTGAATGGCTTTGCCAGGCGCACTTTGCTCTCTCGACACATTCAGCTAAAGCTCGCCTTGAGGGGCACCTGTGCGGTTGACGTGTTCACCACATTTTCTCTCTGTTTCTGCAGCTATATTAAGGATGATGTCGCTAAATTTGGCAGGTAGGGTACATTGAACGGCTTTGCCAGGCGCACTTGTCTCTCTCGAAACACTAAACACATCAAACGACGAGGATGGGATTCGAACCCACGCGTGCAGAGCACAATGGATTAGCAGTCCATCGCCTTAACCACTCGGCCACCTCGTCACTCGCCTGCATGTGTTGCCCGAAGCTGGGCTGTGGTGTGTTTCTGCCGCTATATTAAGGATGACTTTGCTAAACATGGCAGGCCGGGTACATTGAACGGATTTGCCAGGCACACTTCGCTCTCTGAAAACGCTAAAGACATCAAACGACGAGGATGGGATTCGAACCCACGCGTGCAGAGCACAATGGATTAGCAGTCCATCGCCTTAACCACTCGGCCACCTCGTCACTCGACCAGACCTGTTTTCCCGAAGCTGGGCAGTGGTGTGTTTCGGCAGCTATTTTAAGGATGATGTTGTTAAAGTTGGCAGCAAGGTTCTTTGAATGGCTTTGCCAGGCTCACTTTGCTCTCTCGACACATTCAGCTAAAGCTCGCCTTGAGGGGCACCTGTGCGGTTGACGTGTTCACTACATTTTCTCTCTGTTTCTGCAGCTATATTAAGGATGATGTCGCTAAATTTGGCAGGTAGGGTACATTGAACGGCTTTGCCAGGCGCACTTGGCTCTCTGAAAACACTAAAGACATCAAACGACGAGGATGGTATTCAAACCCACGTGTGCACAACACAACATAATAGCAGTCCATCACCTAACCACTCGGCCACCTCGCCACAACCTTTTGGATGTTGGAAGTAGTAATTTGGTGCTTTTCAACCCCTCTCATTAACATGATGGAGATACAGTTCACCATATTGTGTTGGAAATGGTTTGGCTGATGAAAGAGGTAACCCTTCAACTGACCTGCAAGGAGCATTGGATTCTATGGGTTAGGAGACTCACAACTGTTTTGATAGAGGGAGATCTGCTTATGTTTCATTTGTGTGATGCTTCTGATTTGTTGGAAAGAACCTAGAGAGAACGCCTGGGTCGAGAAAAAGGCAGCATAGCTTGCATTGGACCTCTCTCAGAATATGTTTGCAGTGTCCTTGCACTCTTCATTATCCTACCCAACCTCGTAGGGAGCTCGTGGAATCGATCCCGAACTCAAACATATTCTTGGACATTGAGCTTTATAACTCCGCCCCTTTGCTACCAGGATCCACAATTCTCTCCCCCCAAAATAAGAAAGCAGCGCATTTTTTGTTCTTTGAGTGAAGAGATAACAATGATAAAACCTTTTTGTGCACATACCTCACCTGTTTCGTAGACACACCATGCAGCCGTCAGTGCCCAAAAGCTTATTACATGGCAGTTTAAAGCTTGATACCACCCTGTCGTTCCATGTCCAGATAAAAGCACGGAAGACGCTGCTCCTTTTGCCGGCATTCTTTCGCAGAGGCAGTATCGTAGTCTATGAGGTTTATCCGAGACGTGATCTTTGCTGGTTGAAAACTTTACCCAATACCCCGCTGGGATGACTTGAAATATAGTCAGCCTTGGCAATTTTTGACGGTCTCTTAGGAGGCTTTGAGACTTGTTGAAAGAACAGAATTGTGCTTTCGCTCCTTGAAAGTGCTGCATTCACTGTGACGGCGAAGACATGAGCTTGAAGACGGTTGGTGTAGTCAGTATTTGGACCTCCCTTAGAATGTGTTTTTGTATTTCTAAAGGTCATATCCATGCAACAGGGGCCTTCTTGTTTTGATCCTGTCCTCGACAATGTTTTCAGAAATGAACAGGTGCTTTTTCTGCAGCTACAATTAAAATGAAATTCAGCTAAAGCTTGCCTTGAGGGGCACCCCTGCAGTTGACCTGTTCGCTAGGCTCTCTGTTTCTGCAGCTATTTTAAGGATGACGTCGTTAAAGTTGGCAGCAAGGTCCTTTGCCAGGCGCACTTGTCTCTCTCGAAACACTAAACACATCAAACGACAAGGATGGGATTCGAACCCACGCGTGCAGAGCACAATGGATTAGCAGTCCATCGCCTTAACCACTCGGCCACCTCGTCACTCGCCTGCATGTATTGCCCGAAGCTGGGCTGTGGTGTGTTTCTGCCGCTATATTAAGGATGACTTTGCTAAACATGGCAGGCCGGGTACATTGAACGGCTTTGCCAGGCACACTTGGCTCTCTGAAAACACTAAAGACATCAAACCACGAGGATGGGATTGGAACCCACGCATGCAGAGCACAATGGATTAGCAGTCCATCGCCTTAACCACTCGGCCACCTCGTCACTCGACCAAGCCTGTTTTCCCGAAGCTGGGCAGTGGTGTGTTTCGGCAGCTATTTTAAGGATGATGTTGTTAAAGTTGGCAGCAAGGTTCTTTGAATGGCTTTGCCAGGCGCACTTTGCTCTCTCGACACATTCAGCTAAAGCTCGCCTTGAGGGGCACCTGTGCGGTTGACGTGTTCACTACATTTTCTCTCTGTTTCTGCAGCTATATTAAGGATGATGTCGCTAAATTTGGCAGGTAGGGTACATTGAACGGCTTTGCCAGGCGCACTTGTCTCTCTCGAAACACTAAACACATCAAACGACGAGGATGGGATTCGAACCCACGCGTGCAGAGCACAATGGATTAGCAGTCCATCGCCTTAACCACTCGGCCACCTCGTCACTCTCCTGCATGTGTTGCCCGAAGCTGGGCTGTGGTGTGTTTCTGCCGCTATATTAAGGATGACTTTGCTAAACATGGCAGGCCGGGTACATTGCATGGCTTTGCCAGGCACACTTGGCTCTCTGAAAACGCTAAAGACATCAAACGACGAGGATGTTTGCAGTGTCCTTGCACTCTTCATTATCCTACCCAACCTCGTAGGGAGCTCGTGGAATCGATCCCGAACTCAAACATATTCTTGGACATTGAGCTTTATAACTCCGCCCCTTTGCTACCAGGATCCACAATTCTCTCCCCCCAAAATTAGAAAGCAGCGCATTTTTTGTTCTTTGAGTGAAGAGATAACAATGATAAAACCTTTTTGTGCACATACCTCACCTGTTTCTCTTAGGAGGCTTTGAGACTTGTTGAAAGAACAGAATTGTGCTTTCGCTCCTTGAAAGTGCTGCATTCACTGTGACGGCAAAGACATGAGCTTGAAGACGGTTGGTGTAGTCAGTATTTGGACCTCCCTTAGAATGTATTTTTGTTTTTATAAAGATCATATCCATGCAACAGGGGCCTTCTTGTTTTGATCCTGTCCTCGACAATGTTTTCAGAAATGAACAGGTGCTTTTTCTGCAGCTACAATTAAAATGAAATTCAGCTAAAGCTTGCCTTGAGGGGCACCCCTGCAGTTGACCTGTTCGCTAGGCTCTCTGTTTCTGCAGCTATTTTAAGGATGACGTCGTTAAAGTTGGCAGCAAGGTTCTTTGAATGGCTTTGCCAGGCACACTTTGCTCTCTCGAAACACTAAACACATCAAACGACGAGGATGGGATTCGAACCCACGCGTGCAGAGCACAATGGATTAGCAGTCCATCGCCTTAACCACTCGGCCACCTCGTCACTCTCCAGCATGTGTTGCCCGAAGCTGGGCTGTGGTGTGTTTCTGCCGCTATATTAAGGATGACTTTGCTAAACATGGCAGGCCGGGTACATTGAACGGCTTTGCCAGGCACACTTGGCTCTCTGAAAACGCTAAAGACATCAAACGACGAGGATGGGATTCGAACACACGCGTGCAGAGCACAATGGATTAGCAGTCCATCGCCTTAACCACTCGGCCACCTCGTCACTCGACCAGACCTGTTTTCCCGAACCTGGGCAGTGGTGTGTTTCGGCAGCTATTTTAAGGATGATGTTGTTAAAGTTGGCAGCAAGGTTCTTTGAATGGCTTTGCCAGGCGCACTTTGCTCTCTCGACACATTCAGCTAAAGCTCGCCTTGAGGGGCACCTGTGCGGTTGACGTGTTCACTACATTTTCTCTCTGTTTCTGCAGCTATATTAAGGATGATGTCGCTAAATTTGGCAGGTAGGGTACATTGAACGGCTTTGCCAGGCGCACTTGGCTCTCTGAAAACACTAAAGACATCAAACGACGAGGATGGTATTCAAACCCACGTGTGCACAACACAACATAATAGCAGTCCATCACCTAACCACTCGGCCACCTCGCCACAACCTTTTGGATGTTGGAAGTAGTAATTTGGTGCTTTTCAACCCCTCTCATTAACATGATGGAGATACTGTTCACCATATTGTGTTGGAAATGGTTTGGCTGATGAAAGAGGTAACCCTTCAACTGACCTGCAAGGAGCATTGGGTTCTATGGGTTAGGAGACTCACAACTGTTTTGATAGAGGGAGATCTGCTTATGTTTCATTTGTGTGATGCTTCTGATTTGTTGGAAAGAACCTAGAGAGAACGCCTGGGTCGAGAAAAAGGCAGCATAGCTTGCATTGGACCTCTCTCAGAATATGTTTGCAGTGTCCTTGCACTCTTCATTATCCTACCCAACCTCGTAGGGAGCTCGTGGAATCGATCCCGAACTCAAACATATTCTTGGACATTGAGCTTTATAACTCCGCCCCTTTGCTACCAGGATCCACAATTCTCTCCCCCCAAAATAAGAAAGCAGCGCATTTTTTGTTCTTTGAGTGAAGAGATAACAATGATAAAACCTTTTTGTGCACATACCTCACCTGTTTCGTAGACACACCATGCAGCCGTCAGTGCCCAAAAGCTTATTACATGGCAGTTTAAAGCTTGATACCACCCTGTCGTTCCATGTCCAGATAAAAGCACGGAAGACGCTGCTCCTTTTGCCGGCATTCTTTCGCAGAGGCAGTATCGTAGTCTATGAGGTTTATCCGAGACGTGATCTTTGCTGGTTGAAAACTTTACCCAATACCCCGCTGGGATGACTTGAAATATAGTCAGCCTTGGCAATTTTTGACGGTCTCTTAGGAGGCTTTGAGACTTGTTGAAAGAACAGAATTGTGCTTTCGCTCCTTGAAAGTGCTGCATTCACTGTGACGGCGAAGACATGAGCTTGAAGACGGTTGGTGTAGTCAGTATTTGGACCTCCCTTAGAATGTGTTTTTGTATTTATAAAGGTCATATCCATGCAACAGGGGCCTTCTTGTTTTGATCCTGTCCTCGACAATGTTTTCAGAAATGAGCAGGTGCTTTTTCTGCAGCTACAATTAAAATGAAATTCAGCTAAAGCTTGCCTTGAGGGGCACCCCTGCAGTTGACCTGTTCGCTAGGCTCTCTGTTTCTGCAGCTATTTTAAGGATGACGTCGTTAAAGTTGGCAGCAAGGTCCTTTGCCAGGCGCACTTGTCTCTCTCGAAACACTAAACACATCAAACGACAAGGATGGGATTCGAACCCACGCGTGCAGAGCACAATGGATTAGCAGTCCATCGCCTTAACCACTCGGCCACCTCGTCACTCGCCTGCATGTATTGCCCGAAGCTGGGCTGTGGTGTGTTTCTGCCGCTATATTAAGGATGACTTTGCTAAACATGGCAGGCCGGGTACATTGAACGGCTTTGCCAGGCACACTTGGCTCTCTGAAAACACTAAAGACATCAAACCACGAGGATGGGATTGGAACCCACGCATGCAGAGCACAATGGATTAGCAGTCCATCGCCTTAACCACTCGGCCACCTCGTCACTCGACCAAGCCTGTTTTCCCGAAGCTGGGCAGTGGTGTGTTTCGGCAGCTATTTTAAGGATGAGGTTGTTAAAGTTGGCAGCAAGGTTCTTTGAATGGCTTTGCCAGGCGCACTTTGCTCTCTCGACACATTCAGCTAAAGCTCGCCTTGAGGGGCACCTGTGCGGTTGACGTGTTCACTACATTTTCTCTCTGTTTCTGCAGCTATATTAAGGATGATGTCGCTAAATTTGGCAGGTAGGGTACATTGAACGGCTTTGCCAGGCGCACTTGTCTCTCTCGAAACACTAAACACATCAAACGACGAGGATGGGATTCGAACCCACGCGTGCAGAGCACAATGGATTAGCAGTCCATCGCCTTAACCACTCGGCCACCTCGTCACTCTCCTGCATGTGTTGCCCGAAGCTGGGCTGTGGTGTGTTTCTGCCGCTATATTAAGGATGACTTTGCTAAACATGGCAGGCCGGGTACATTGCATGGCTTTGCCAGGCACACTTGGCTCTCTGAAAACGCTAAAGACATCAAACGACGAGGATGTTTGCAGTGTCCTTGCACTCTTCATTATCCTACCCAACCTCGTAGGGAGCTCGTGGAATCGATCCCGAACTCAAACATATTCTTGGACATTGAGCTTTATAACTCCGCCCCTTTGCTACAAGGATCCACAATTCTCTCCCCCCAAAATTAGAAAGCAGCGCATTTTTTGTTCTTTGAGTGAAGAGATAACAATGATAAAACCTTTTTGTGCACATACCTCACCTGTTTCTCTTAGGAGGCTTTGAGACTTGTTGAAAGAACAGAATTGTGCTTTCGCTCCTTGAAAGTGCTGCATTCACTGTGACGGCAAAGACATGAGCTTGAAGACGGTTGGTGTAGTCAGTATTTGGACCTCCCTTAGAATGTATTTTTGTTTTTATAAAGATCATATCCATGCAACAGGGGCCTTCTTGTTTTGATCCTGTCCTCGACAATGTTTTCAGAAATGAACAGGTGCTTTTTCTGCAGCTACAATTAAAATGAAATTCAGCTAAAGCTTGCCTTGAGGGGCACCCCTGCAGTTGACCTGTTCGCTAGGCTCTCTGTTTCTGCAGCTATTTTAAGGATGACGTCGTTAAAGTTGGCAGCAAGGTTCTTTGAATGGCTTTGCCAGGCACACTTTGCTCTCTCGAAACACTAAACACATCAAACGACGAGGATGGGATTCGAACCCACGCGTGCAGAGCACAATGGATTAGCAGTCCATCGCCTTAACCACTCGGCCACCTCGTCACTCTCCAGCATGTGTTGCCCGAAGCTGGGCTGTGGTGTGTTTCTGCCGCTATATTAAGGATGACTTTGCTAAACATGGCAGGCCGGGTACATTGAACGGCTTTGCCAGGCACACTTGGCTCTCTGAAAACGCTAAAGACATCAAACGACGAGGATGGGATTCGAACACACGCGTGCAGAGCACAATGGATTAGCAGTCCATCGCCTTAACCACTCGGCCACCTCGTCACTCGACCAGACCTGTTTTCCCGAACCTGGGCAGTGGTGTGTTTCGGCAGCTATTTTAAGGATGATGTTGTTAAAGTTGGCAGCAAGGTTCTTTGAATGGCTTTGCCAGGCGCACTTTGCTCTCTCGACACATTCAGCTAAAGCTCGCCTTGAGGGGCACCTGTGCGGTTGACGTGTTCACTACATTTTCTCTCTGTTTCTGCAGCTATATTAAGGATGATGTCGCTAAATTTGGCAGGTAGGGTACATTGAACGGCTTTGCCAGGCGCACTTGGCTCTCTGAAAACACTAAAGACATCAAACGACGAGGATGGTATTCAAACCCACGTGTGCACAACACAACATAATAGCAGTCCATCACCTAACCACTCGGCCACCTCGCCACAACCTTTTGGATGTTGGAAGTAGTAATTTGGTGCTTTTCAACCCCTCTCATTAACATGATGGAGATACAGTTCACCATATTGTGTTGGAAATGGTTTGGCTGATGAAAGAGGTAACCCTTCAACTGACCTGCAAGGAGCATTGGGTTCTATGGGTTAGGAGACTCACAACTGTTTTGATAGAGGGAGATCTGCTTATGTTTCATTTGTGTGCTGCTTCTGATTTGTTGGAAAGAACCTAGAGAGAACGCCTGGGTCGAGAAAAAGGCAGCATAGCTTGCATTGGACCTCTCTCAGAATATGTTTGCAGTGTGCACTCTTCATTATCCTACCCAACCTCGTAGGGAGCTCGTGGAATCGATCCCGAACTCAAACATATTCTTGGACATTGAGCTTTATAACTCCGCCCCTTTGCTACCAGGATCCACAATTCTCTCCCCCCAAAATTAGAAAGCAGCGCATTTTTTGTTCTTTGAGTGAAGAGATAACAATGATAAAACCTTTTTGTGCACATACCTCACCTGTTTCGTAGACACACCATGCAGCCGTCAGTGCCCAAAAGCTTATTACATGGCAGTTTAAAGCTTGATACCACCCTGTCGTTCCATGTCCAGATAAAAGCACAGAAAACGCTGCTCCTTTTGCCGGCATTCTTTCGCAGAGGCAATATCGTAGTCTATGAGGTTTATCCGAGACGTGATCTTTGCTGGTTGAAAACTTTACCCAATACCCCGCTGGGATGACTTGAAATATAGTCAGCCTTGGCAATTTTTGACGGTCTCTTAGGAGGCTTTGAGACTTGTTGAAAGAACAGAATTGTGCTTTCGCTCCTTGAAAGTGCTGCATTCACTGTGACGGCGAAGACATGAGCTTGAAGACGGTTGGTGTAGACAGTATTTGGACCTCCCTTAGAATGTGTTTTTGTTTTTATAAAGGTCATATCCATGCAACAGGGGCCTTCTTGTTTTGATCCTGTCCTCGACAATGTTTTCAGAATTGAACAGGTGCTTTTTCTGCAGCTACAATTAAAATGAAATTCAGCTAAAGCTTGCCTAGCACCCCTGCAGTTGACCTGTTCGCTAGGCTCTCTGTTTCTGAAGCTATTTTAAGGATGACGTCGTTGAAGTTGGCAGCAAGGTCCTTTGCCAGGCGCACTTGTCTCTCTCGAAACACTAAACACATCAAACAACAAGGATGGGATTCGAACCCACGCGTGCAGAGCACAATGGATTAGCAGTCCATCGCCTTAACCACTCGGCCACCTCGTCACTCGCCTGCATGTGTTGCCCGAAGCTGGGCTGTGGTGTGTTTCTGCCGCTATATTAAGGATGACTTTGCTAAACATGGCAGGCCGGGTACATTGAACGGCTTTGCCAGGCACACTTGGCTCTCTGAAAACACTAAAGACATCAAACGACGAGGATGGGATTCGAACCCACGCATGCAGAGCACAATGGATTAGCAGTCCATCGCCTTAACCACTCGGCCACCTCGTCACTCGACCAACCCTGTTTTCCCGAAGCTGGGCAGTGGTGTGTTTCGGCAGCTATTTTAAGGATGATGTTGTTAAAGTTGGCAGCAAGGTTCTTTGAATGGCTTTGCCAGGCGCACTTTGCACTCTCGACACATTCAGCTAAAGCTCGCCTTGAAGGGCACCTGTGCGGTTGACGTGTTCACTACATTTTCTCTCTGTTTTTGCAGCTATATTAAGGATGATGTCGCTAAATTTGGCAGGTAAGGTACATTGAACGGCTTTGCCAGGCGCACTTGTCTCTCTCGAAACACTAAACACATCAAACGACAAGGATGGGATTCAAACCCACTCGTGCAGAGCACAATGGATTAGCAGTCCATCGCCTTAACCACTCGGCCACCTCGTCACTCTCCAGCATGTGTTGCCCGAAGCTGGGCTGTGGTGTGTTTCTGCCGCTATATTAAGGATGACTTTGCTAAACATGGCAGGCCGGGTACATTGAACGGCTTTGCCAGGCACACTTGGCTCTCTGAAAACGCTAAAGACATCAAACGACGAGGATGGGATTCAAACCCACGCGTGCAGAGCACAATGGATTAGCAGTCCATCGCCTTAACCACTCGGCCACCTCGTCACTCGACCAGACCTGTTTTCCCGAAGCTGGGCAGTGGTGTGTTTCGGCAGCTATTTTAAGGATGATGTTGTTAAAGTTGGCAGCAAGGTTCTTTGAATGGCTTTGCCAGGCGCACTTTGCTCTCTCGACACATTCAGCTAAAGCTCGCCTTGAGGGGCACCTGTGCGGTTGACGTGTTCACTACATTTTCTCTCTGTTTCTGCAGCTATATTAAGGATGATGTCGCTAAATTTGGCAGGTAGGGTACATTGAACGGCTTTGCCAGGCGCACTTGGCTCTCTGAAAACACTAAAGACATCAAACGACAAGGATGGTATTCAAACCCACGTGTGCACAACACAACATAATAGCAGTCCATCACCTAACCACTCAGCCACCTCGCCACAACCTTTTGGATGTTGGAAGTAGTAATTTGGTGCTTTTCAACCCCATCTCATTAACATGATGGAGATACAGTTCACCATATTGTGTTGGAAATGGTTTGGCTGATGAGAGAGGTAACCCTTCGACTGACCTGCAAGGAGCATTGGGTTCTATGGGTTAGGAGACTCACAACTGTTTTGATAGAGGGAGATCTGCTTATGTTTCATTTGTGTGCTGCTTCTGATTTGTTGGAAAGAACCTAGAGAGAACGCCTGGGTCGAGAAAAAGGCAGCATAGCTTGCATTGGACCTCTCTCAGAATATGTTTGCAGTGTGCACTCTTCATTATCCTACCCAACCTCGTAGGGAGCTCGTGGAATCGATCCCGAACTCAAACATATTCTTGGACATTGAGCTTTATAACTCCGCCCCTTTGCTACCAGGATCCACAATTCTCTCCCCCCAAAATTAGAAAGCAGCGCATTTTTTGTTCTTTGAGTGAAGAGATAACAATGATAAAACCTTTTTGTGCACATACCTCACCTGTTTCGTAGACACACCATGCAGCCGTCAGTGCCCAAAAGCTTATTACATGGCAGTTTAAAGCTTGATACCACCCTGTCGTTCCATGTCCAGATAAAAGCACGGAAGACGCTGCTCCTTTTGCCGGCATTCTTTCGCAGAGGCAATATTGTAGTCTATGAGGTTTATTCGAGACGTGATCTTTGCTGGTTGAAAACTTTACCCAATACCCCGCTGGGATGACTTGAAATATAGTCAGCCTTGGCAATTTTTGACGGTCTCTTAGGAGGCTTTAAGACTTGTTGAAAGAACAGAATTGTGCTTTCGCTCCTTGAAAGTGCTGCATTCACTGTGACGGCGAAGACATGAGCTTGAAGACGGTTGGTGTAGTCAGTATTTGGACCTCCCTTAGAATGTGTTTTTGTTTTTATAAAGGTCATATCCATGCAATAGGGGCCTTCTTGTTTTGATCCTGTCCTCGACAATGTTTTCAGAAATGAACAGGTGCTTTTTCTGCAGCTACAATTAAAATGAAATTCAGCTAAAGCTTGCCTTGAGGGGCACCCCTGCAGTTGACCTGTTCGCTAGGCTCTCTGTTTCTGCAGCTATTTTAAGGATGACGTCGTTAAAGTTGGCAGCAAGGCCCTTTGCCAGGCGCACTTGTCTCTCTCGAAACACTAAACACATCAAACGACAAGGATGGAATTCGAACCCACGCGTGCAGAGCACAATCGATTAGCAGTCCATCGCCTTAACCACTCGGCCACCTCGTCACTCGCCTGCATGTGTTGCCCGAAGCTGGGCTGTGGTGTGTTTCTGCCGCTATATTAAGGATGACTTTGCTAAACATGGCAGGCCGGGTACATTGAACGGCTTTGCCAGGCACACTTGGCTCTCTGAAAACGCTAAAGACATCAAACGACGAGGATGGGATTCGAACCCACACGTGCAGAGCACAATGGATTAGCAGTCCATCGCCTTAACCACTCGGCCACCTCGTCACTCGACCAGACCTGTTTTCCTGAAGCTAGGCAGTGGTGTGTTTCGGCAGCTATTTTAAGGATGATGTTGTTAAAGTTGGCAGCAAGGTTCTTTGAATGGCTTTGCCAGGCGCACTTTGCTCTCTCGACACATTCAGCTAAAGCTCGCCTTGAGGGGCACCTGTGCGGTTGACGTGTTCACTACATTTTCTCTCTGTTTCTGCAGCTATATTAAGGATGATGTCGCTAAATTTGGCAGGTAGGGTACATTGAACGGCTTTGCCAGGCGCACTCGTCTCTCTCGAAACACTAAACACATCAAACGACGAGGATGGGATTCGAACCCACGCGTGCAGAGCACAATGGATTAGCAGTCCATCGCCTTAACCACTCGGCCACCTCGTCACTCTCCAGCATGTGTTGCCCGAAGCTGGGCTGTGGTGTGTTTCTGCCGCTATATTAAGGATGACTTTGCTAAACATGGCAGGCCGGGTACATTGAACGGCTTTGCCAGGCACACTTCGCTCTCTGAAAACGCTAAAGACATCAAACGACGAGGATGGGATTCGAACCCACGCGTGCAGAGCACAATGGATTAGCAGTACATCGCCTTAACCACTCGGCCACCTCGTCACTCTCCTGCATGTGTTGCCCGAAGCTGGGCTGTGGTGTGTTTCTGCCGCTATATTAAGGATGACTTTGCTAAACATGGCAGGCCGGGTACATTGAACGGCTTTGCCAGGCACACTTGGCTCTCTGAAAACGCTAAAGACATCAAACGACGAGGATGGGATTCGAACCCACGCGTGCAGAGCACAATGGATTAGCAGTCCATCGCCTTAACCACTCGGCCACCTCGTCACTCGACCAGACCTGTTTTCCCGAAGCTGGGCAGTGGTGTGTTTCGGCAGCTATTTTAAGGATGATGTTGTTAAAGTTGGCAGCAAGGTTCTTTGAATGGCTTTGCCAGGCGCACTTTGCTCTCTCGACACATTCAGCTAAAGCTCGCCTTGAGGGGCACCTGTGCGGTTGACGTGTTCACTACATTTTCTCTCTGTTTCTGCAGCTATATTAAGGATGATGTCGCTAAATTTGGCAGGTAGGGTACATTGAACGGCTTTGCCAGGCGCACTTGGCTCTCTGAAAACACTAAAGACATCAAACGACGAGGATGGTATTCAAACCCACGTGTGCACAACACAACATAATAGCAGTCCATCACCTAACCACTCAGCCACCTCGCCACAACTTTTTGGATGTTGGAAGTAGTAATTTGGTGCTTTTCAACCCCATCTCATTAACATGATGGAGATACAGTTCACCATATTGTGTTGGAAATGGTTTGGCTGATGAGAGAGGTAACCCTTCGACTGACCTGCAAGGAGCATTGGGTTCTATGGGTTAGGAGACTCACAACTGTTTTGATAGAGGGAGATCTGCTTATGTTTCATTTGTGTGCTGCTTCTGATTTGTTGGAAAGAACCTAGAGAGAACGCCTGGGTCGAGAAAAAGGCAGCATAGCTTGCATTGGACCTCTCTCAGAATATGTTTGCAGTGTGCACTCTTCATTATCCTACCCAACCTCGTAGGGAGCTCGTGGAATCGATCCCGAACTCAAACATATTCTTGGACATTGAGCTTTATAACTCCGCCCCTTTGCTACCAGGATCCACAATTCTCTCCCCCCAAAATTAGAAAGCAGCGCATTTTTTGTTCTTTGAGTGAAGAGATAACAATGATAAAACCTTTTTGTGCACATACCTCACCTGTTTCGTAGACACACCATGCAGCCGTCAGTGCCCAAAAGCTTATTACATGGCAGTTTAAAGCTTGATACCACCCTGTCGTTCCATGTCCAGATAAAAGCACGGAAGACGCTGCTCCTTTTGCCGGCATTCTTTCGCAGAGGCAATATCGTAGTCTATGAGGTTTATCCGAGACGTGATCTTTGCTGGTTGAAAACTTTACCCAATACCCCGCTGGGATGACTTGAAATATAGTCAGCCTTGGCAATTTTTGACGGTCTCTTAGGAGGCTTTGAGACTTGTTGAAAGAACAGAATTGTGCTTTCGCTCCTTGAAAGTGCTGCATTCACTGTGACGGCGAAGACATGAGCTTGAAGACGGTTGGTGTAGTCAGTATTTGGACCTCCCTTAGAATGTGTTTTTGTTTTTATAAAGGTCATATCCATGCAACAGGGGCCTTCTTGTTTTGATCCTGTCCTCGACAATGTTTTCAGAAATGAACAGGTGCTTTTTCTGCAGCTACAATTAAAATGAAATTCAGCTAAAGCTTGCCTTGAGGGGCACCCCTGCAGTTGACCTGTTCGCTAGGCTCTCTGTTTCTGCAGCTATTTTAAGGATGACGTCGTTGAAGTTGGCAGCAAGGTCCTTTGCCAGGCGCACTTGTCTCTCTCGAAACACTAAACACATCAAACACCAAGGATGGGATTCAAACCCACTCGTGCAGAGCACAATGGATTAGCAGTCCATCGCCTTAACCACTCGGCCACCTCGTCACTCTCCTGCATGTGTTGCCCGAAGCTGGGCTGTGGTGTGTTTCTGCCGCTATATTAAGGATGACTTTGCTAAACATGGCAGGCCGGGTACATTGAACGGCTTTGCCAGGCACACTTGGCTCTCTGAAAACACTAAAGACATCAAACGACGAGGATGGGATTCGAACCCACGCATGCAGAGCACAATGGATTAGCAGTCCATCGCCTTAACCACTCGGCCACCTCGTCACTCGACCAACCCTGTTTTCCCGAAGCTGGGCAGTGGTGTGTTTCGGCAGCTATTTTAAGGATGATGTTGTTAAAGTTGGCAGCAAGGTTCTTTGAATGGCTTTGCCAGGCGCACTTTGCACTCTCGACACATTCAGCTAAAGCTCGCCTTGAAGGGCACCTGTGCGGTTGACGTGTTCACTACATTTTCTCTCTGTTTCTGCAGCTATATTAAGGATGATGTCGCTAAATTTGGCAGGTAGGGTACATTGAACGGCTTTGCCAGGCGCACTTGTCTCTCTCGAAACACTAAACACATCAAACGACGAGGATGGGATTCGAACCCACGCGTGCAGAGCACAATGGATTAGCAGTCCATCGCCTTAACCACTCGGCCACCTCGTCACTCTCCAGCGTGCGTTGCCCGAAGCTGGGCTGTGGTGTGTTTCTGCCGCTATATTAAGGATGATGTCGCTAAATTTGGCAGGTAGGGTACATTGAACGGCTTTGCCAGGCACACTTGGCTCTCTGAAAACGCTAAAGACATCAAACGACGAGGATGGGATTCGAACCCACGCGTGCAGAGCACAATGGATTAGCAGTCCATCGCCTTAACCACTCGGCCACCTCGTCACTCTCCAGCATGTGTTGCCCGAAGCTGGGCTGTGGTGTGTTTCTGCCGCTATATTAAGGATGATGTCGCTAAATTTGGCAGGTAGGGTACATTGAACGGCTTTGCCAGGCACACTTGGCTCTCTGAAAACGCTAAAGACATCAAACGACGAGGATGGGATTCGAACCCACGCGTGCAGAGCACAATGGATTAGCAGTCCATCGCCTTAACCACTCGGCCACCTCGTCACTCGACCAAACCTGTTTTCCCGAAGCTGGGCAGTGGTGTGTTTCGGCAGCTATTTTAAGGATGATGTTGTTAAAGTTGGCAGCAAGGTTCTTTGAATGGCTTTGCCAGGCGCACTTTGCTCTCTTGACACATTCAGCTAAAGCTCGCCTTGAGGGGCACCTGTGCGGTTGACGTGTTCACTACATTTTCTCTCTGTTTTTGCAGCTATATTAAGGATGATGTCGCTAAATTTGGCAGGTAGGGTACATTGAACGGCTTTGCCAGGCGCACTTGTCTCTCTCGAAACACTAAACACATCAAACGACAAGGATGGGATTCAAACCCACTCGTGCAGAGCACAATGGATTAGCAGTCCATCGCCTTAACCACTCGGCCACCTCGTCACTCTCCAGCATGTGTTGCCCGAAGCTGGGCTGTGGTGTGTTTCTGCCGCTATATTAAGGATGACTTTGCTAAACATGGCAGGCCGGGTACATTGAACGGCTTTGCCAGGCACACTTGGCTCTCTGAAAACACTAAAGACATCAAACGACAAGGATGGGATTCGAACCCACGCATGCAGAGCACAATGGATTAGCAGTCCATCGCCTTAACCACTCGGCCACCTCGTCACTCGACCAACCCTGTTTTCCCGAAGCTGGGCAGTGGTGTGTTTCGGCAGCTATTTTAAGGATGATGTTGTTAAAGTTGGCAGCAAGGTTCTTTGAATGGATTTGCGGTTGACGTGTTCACTACATTTTCTCTCTGTTTTTGCAGCTATATTAAGGATGATGTCGCTAAATTTGGCAGGTAGGGTACATTGAATGGCTTTGCCAGGCGCACTTGGCTCTCTGAAAACACTAAAGACATCAAACGACAAGGATGGTATTCAAACCCACGTGTGCACAACACAACATAATAGCAGTCCATCACCTAACCACTCAGCCACCTCGCCACAACCTTTTGGATGTTGGAAGTAGTAATTTGGTGCTTTTCAACCCCATCTCATTAACATGATGGAGATACAGTTCACCATATTGTGTTGGAAATGGTTTGGCTGATGAGAGAGGTAACCCTTCGACTGACCTGCAAGGAGCATTGGGTTCTATGGGTTAGGAGACTCACAACTGTTTTGATAGAGGGAGATCTGCTTATGTTTCATTTGTGTGCTGCTTCTGATTTGTTGGAAAGAACCTAGAGAGAACGCCTGGGTCGAGAAAAAGGCAGCATAGCTTGCATTGGACCTCTCTCAGAATATGTTTGCAGTGTGCACTCTTCATTATCCTACCCAACCTCGTAGGGAGCTCGTGGAATCGATCCCGAACTCAAACATATTCTTGGACATTGAGCTTTATAACTCCGCCCCTTTGCTACCAGGATCCACAATTCTCTCCCCCAAAAATTAGAAAGCAGCGCATTTTTTGTTCTTTGAGTGAAGAGATAACAATGATAAAACCTTTTTGTGCACATACCTCACCTGTTTCGTAGACACACCATGCAGCCGTCAGTGCCCAAAAGCTTATTACATGGCAGTTTAAAGCTTGATACCACCCTGTCGTTCCATGTCCAGATAAAAGCACGGAAGACGCTGCTCCTTTTGCCGGCATTCTTTCGCAGAGGCAATATCGTAGTCTATGAGGTTTATCCGAGACGTGATCTTTGCTGGTTGAAAACTTTACCCAATACCCCGCTGGGATGACTTGAAATATAGTCAGCCTTGGCAATTTTTGACGGTCTCTTAGGAGGCTTTAAGACTTGTTGAAAGAACAGAATTGTGCTTTCGCTCCTTGAAAGTGCTGCATTCACTGTGACGGCGAAGACATGAGCTTGAAGACGGTTGGTGTAGTCAGTATTTGGACCTCCCTTAGAATGTGTTTTTGTTTTTGTAAAGGTCATATCCATGCAACAGGGGCCTTCTTGTTTTGATCCTGTCCTCGACAATGTTTTCAGAAATGAACAGGTGCTTTTTCTGCAGCTACAATTAAAATGAAATTCAGCTAAAGCTTGCCTTGAGGGGCACCCCTGCAGTTGACCTGTTCGCTAGGCTCTCTGTTTCTGCAGCTATTTTAAGGATGACGTCGTTAAAGTTGGCAGCAAGGTCCTTTGCCAGGCGCACTTGTCTCTCTCGAAACGCTAAAGACATCAAACGACGAGGATGGGATTCGAACCCACGCGTGCAGAGCACAATGGATTAGCAGTCCATCGCCTTAACCACTCGGCCACCTCGTCACTCGACCAACCCTGTTTTCCCGAAGCTGGGCAGTGGTGTGTTTCGGCAGCTATTTTAAGGATGATGTTGTTAAAGTTGGCAGCAAGGTTCTTTGAATGGCTTTGCCAGGCGCACTTTGCACTCTCGACACATTCAGCTAAAGCTCGCCTTGAAGGGCACCTGTGCGGTTGACGTGTTCACTACATTTTCTCTCTGTTTCTGCAGCTATATTAAGGATGATGTCGCTAAATTTGGCAGGTAGGGTACATTGAACGGCTTTGCCAGGCGCACTTGTCTCTCTCGAAACACTAAACACATCAAACAACGAGGATGGGATTCGAACCCACGCGTGCAGAGCACAATGGATTAGCAGTCCATCGCCTTAACCACTCGGCCACCTCGTCACTCTCCAGCGTGCGTTGCCCGAAGCTGGGCTGTGGTGTGTTTCTGCCGCTATATTAAGGATGATGTCGCTAAATTTGGCAGGTAGGGTACATTGAACGGCTTTGCCAGGCACACTTGGCTCTCTGAAAACGCTAAAGACATCAAACGACGAGGATGGGATTCGAACCCACGCGTACAGAGCACAATGGATTAGCAGTCCATCGCCTTAACCACTCGGCCACCTCGTCACTCTCCAGCATGTGTTGCCCGAAGCTGGGCTGTGGTGTGTTTCTGCCGCTATATTAAGGATGATGTCGCTAAATTTGGCAGGTAGGGTACATTGAACGGCTTTGCCAGGCACACTTGGCTCTCTGAAAACGCTAAAGACATCAAACGACGAGGATGGGATTCGAACCCACGCGTGCAGAGCACAATGGATTAGCAGTCCATCGCCTTAACCACTCGGCCACCTCGTCACTCGACCAAACCTGTTTTCCCGAAGCTGGGCAGTGGTGTGTTTCGGCAGCTATTTTAAGGATGATGTTGTTAAAGTTGGCAGCAAGGTTCTTTGAATGGCTTTGCCAGGCGCACTTTGCTCTCTTGACACATTCAGCTAAAGCTCGCCTTGAGGGGCACCTGTGCGGTTGACGTGTTCACTACATTTTCTCTCTGTTTTTGCAGCTATATTAAGGATGATGTCGCTAAATTTGGCAGGTAGGGTACATTGAACGGCTTTGCCAGGCGCACTTGTCTCTCTCGAAACACTAAACACATCAAACGACAAGGATGGGATTCAAACCCACTCGTGCAGAGCACAATGGATTAGCAGTCCATCGCCTTAACCACTCGGCCACCTCGTCACTCTCCAGCATGTGTTGCCCGAAGCTGGGCTGTGGTGTGTTTCTGCCGCTATATTAAGGATGACTTTGCTAAACATGGCAGGCCGGGTACATTGAACGGCTTTGCCAGGCACACTTGGCTCTCTGAAAACACTAAAGACATCAAACGACAAGGATGGGATTCGAACCCACGCATGCAGAGCACAATGGATTAGCAGTCCATCGCCTTAACCACTCGGCCACCTCGTCACTCGACCAACCCTGTTTTCCCGAAGCTGGGCAGTGGTGTGTTTCGGCAGCTATTTTAAGGATGATGTTGTTAAAGTTGGCAGCAAGGTTCTTTGAATGGATTTGCGGTTGACGTGTTCACTACATTTTCTCTCTGTTTTTGCAGCTATATTAAGGATGATGTCGCTAAATTTGGCAGGTAGGGTACATTGAATGGCTTTGCCAGGCGCACTTGGCTCTCTGAAAACACTAAAGACATCAAACGACAAGGATGGTATTCAAACCCACGTGTGCACAACACAACATAATAGCAGTCCATCACCTAACCACTCAGCCACCTCGCCACAACCTTTTGGATGTTGGAAGTAGTAATTTGGTGCTTTTCAACCCCATCTCATTAACATGATGGAGATACAGTTCACCATATTGTGTTGGAAATGGTTTGGCTGATGAGAGAGGTAACCCTTCGACTGACCTGCAAGGAGCATTGGGTTCTATGGGTTAGGAGACTCACAACTGTTTTGATAGAGGGAGATCTGCTTATGTTTCATTTGTGTGCTGCTTCTGATTTGTTGGAAAGAACCTAGAGAGAACGCCTGGGTCGAGAAAAAGGCAGCATAGCTTGCATTGGACCTCTCTCAGAATATGTTTGCAGTGTGCACTCTTCATTATCCTACCCAACCTCGTAGGGAGCTCGTGGAATCGATCCCGAACTCAAACATATTCTTGGACATTGAGCTTTATAACTCCGCCCCTTTGCTACCAGGATCCACAATTCTCTCCCCCAAAAATTAGAAAGCAGCGCATTTTTTGTTCTTTGAGTGAAGAGATAACAATGATAAAACCTTTTTGTGCACATACCTCACCTGTTTCGTAGACACACCATGCAGCCGTCAGTGCCCAAAAGCTTATTACATGGCAGTTTAAAGCTTGATACCACCCTGTCGTTCCATGTCCAGATAAAAGCACGGAAGACGCTGCTCCTTTTGCCGGCATTCTTTCGCAGAGGCAATATCGTAGTCTATGAGGTTTATCCGAGACGTGATCTTTGCTGGTTGAAAACTTTACCCAATACCCCGCTGGGATGACTTGAAATATAGTCAGCCTTGGCAATTTTTGACGGTCTCTTAGGAGGCTTTAAGACTTGTTGAAAGAACAGAATTGTGCTTTCGCTCCTTGAAAGTGCTGCATTCACTGTGACGGCGAAGACATGAGCTTGAAGACGGTTGGTGTAGTCAGTATTTGGACCTCCCTTAGAATGTGTTTTTGTTTTTATAAAGGTCATATCCATGCAACAGGGGCCTTCTTGTTTTGATCCTGTCCTCGACAATGTTTTCAGAAATGAACAGGTGCTTTTTCTGCAGCTACAATTAAAATGAAATTCAGCTAAAGCTTGCCTTGAGGGGCACCCCTGCAGTTGACCTGTTCGCTAGGCTCTCTGTTTCTGCAGCTATTTTAAGGATGACGTCGTTAAAGTTGGCAGCAAGGTCCTTTGCCAGGCGCACTTGTCTCTCTCGAAACGCTAAAGACATCAAACGACGAGGATGGGATTCGAACCCACGCGTGCAGAGCACAATGGATTAGCAGTCCATCGCCTTAACCACTCGGCCACCTCGTCACTCGACCAAACCTGTTTTCCCGAAGCTGGGCAGTGGTGTGTTTCGGCAGCTATTTTAAGGATGATGTTGTTAAAGTTGGCAGCAAGGTTCTTTGAATGGCTTTGCCAGGCGCACTTTGCTCTCTCGACACATTCAGCTAAAGCTCGCCTTGAGGGGCACCTGTGCGGTTGACGTGTTCACCACATTTTCTCTCTGTTTCTGCAGCTATATTAAGGATGATGTCGCTAAATTTGGCAGGTAGGGTACATTGAACGGCTTTGCCAGGCGCACTTGTCTCTCTCGAAACACTAAACACATCAAACGACAAGGATGGGATTCAAACCCACTCGTGCAGAGCACAATGGATTAGCAGTCCATCGCCTTAACCACTCGGCCACCTCCTCACTCGCCTGCATGTGTTGCCCGAAGCTGGGCTGTGGTGTGTTTCTGCCGCTATATTAAGGATGACTTTGCTAAACATGGCAGGCCGGGTACATTGAACGGCTTTGCCAGGCACACTTGGCTCTCTGAAAACACTAAAGACATCAAACAACGAGGATTCGAACCCACGCATGCAGAGCACAATGGATTAGCAGTCCATCGCCTTAACCACTCGGCCACCTCGTCACTCGACCAAACCTGTTTTCCCGAAGCTGGGCAGTGGTGTGTTTCGGCAGCTATTTTAAGGATGATGTTGTTAAAGTTGGCAGCAAGGTTCTTTGAATGGCTTTGCCAGGCGCACTTTGCTCTCTCGACACATTCAGCTAAAGCTCGCCTTGAGGGGCACCTGTGCGGTTGACGTGTTCACTACATTTTCTCTCTGTTTCTGCAGCTATATTAAGAATGATGTCGCTAAATTTGGCAGGTAGGGTACATTGAACGGCTTTGCCAGGCGCACTTGTCTCTCTCGAAACACTAAACACATCAAACGACGAGGATGGGATTCGAACCCACGCGTGCAGAGCACAATGGATTAGCAGTCCATCGCCTTAACCACTCGGCCACCTCGTCACTCTCCAGCATGTGTTGCCCGAAGCTGGGCTGTGGTGTGTTTCTGCCGCTATATTAAGGATGACTTTGCTAAACATGGCAGGCCGGGTACATTGAACGGCTTTGCCAGGCACACTTCGCTCTTTGAAAACGCTAAAGACATCAAACGGCGAGGATGGGATTCGAACCCACGCGTGCAGAGCACAATGGATTAGCAGTCCATCGCCTTAACCACTCGGCCACCTCGACACTCTCCTGCATGTGTTGCCCGAAGCTGGGCTGTGGTGTGTTTCTGCCGCTATATTAAGGATGACTTTGCTAAACATGGCAGGCCGGGTACATTGAATGGCTTTGCCAGGCACACTTGGCTCTCTGAAAACGCTAAAGACATCAAACAACGAGGATGGGATTCGAACCCACGCATGCAGAGCACAATGGATTAGCAGTCCATCGCCTTAACCACTCGGCCACCTCGTCACTCGACCAAACCTGTTTTCCCGAAGCTGGGCAGTGGTGTGTTTCGGCAGCTATTTTAAGGATGATGTTGTTAAAGTTGGCAGCAAGGTTCTTTGAATGGCTTTGCCAGGCGCACTTTGCTCTCTCGACACATTCAGCTAAAGCTCGCCTTGAGGGGCACCTGTGCGGTTGACGTGTTCACTACATTTTCTCTCTGTTTCTGCAGCTATATTAAGGATGATGTCGCTAAATTTGGCAGGTAGGGTACATTGAACGGCTTTGCCAGGCGCACTTGGCTCTCTGAAAACACTAAAGACATCAAACGACGAGGATGGGATTCGAACCCACGCATGCAGAGCACAATGGATTAGCAGTCCATCGCCTTAACCACTCGGCCACCTCGTCACTCGACCAAGCCTGTTTTCCCGAAGCTGGGCAGTGGTGTGTTTCGGCAGCTATTTTAAGGATGATGCTGTTAAAGTTGGCAGCAAGGTTCTTTGAATGGCTTTGCCAGGCGCACTTTGCTCTCTCGACACATTCAGCTAAAGCTCGCCTTGAGGGGCACCTGTGCGGTTGACGTGTTCACCACATTTTCTCTCTGTTTCTGCAGCTATATTAAGGATGATGTCGCTAAATTTGGCAGGTAGGGTACATTGAACGGCTTTGCCAGGCGCACTTGTCTCTCTCGAAACACTAAACACATCAAACGACGAGGATGGGATTCGAACCCACGCGTGCAGAGCACAATGGATTAGCAGTCCATCGCCTTAACCACTCGGCCACCTCGTCACTCGCCTGCATGTGTTGCCCGAAGCTGGGCTGTGGTGTGTTTCTGCCGCTATATTAAGGATGACTTTGCTAAACATGGCAGGCCGGGTACATTGAACGGCTTTGCCAGGCACACTTGGCTCTCTGAAAACGCTAAAGACATCAAACGACGAGGATGGGATTCGAACCCACGCGTGCAGAGCACAATGGATTAGCAGTCCATCGCCTTAACCACTCGGCCACCTCGTCACTCGACCAGACCTGTTTTCCCGAAGCTGGGCAGTGGTGTGTTTCGGCAGCTATTTTAAGGATGATGTTGTTAAAGTTGGCAGCAAGGTTCTTTGAATGGCTTTGCCAGGCTCACTTTGCTCTCTCGACACATTCAGCTAAAGCTCGCCTTGAGGGGCACCTGTGCGGTTGACGTGTTCACTACATTTTCTCTCTGTTTCTGCAGCTATATTAAGGATGATGTCGCTAAATTTGGCAGGTAGGGTACATTGAACGGCTTTGCCAGGCGCACTTGGCTCTCTGAAAACACTAAAGACATCAAACGACGAGGATGGTATTCAAACCCACGTGTGCACAACACAACATAATAGCAGTCCATCACCTAACCACTCGGCCACCTCGCCACAACCTTTTGGATGTTGGAAGTAGTAATTTGGTGCTTTTCAACCCCATCTCATTAACATGATGGAGATACAGTTCACCATATTGTGTTGGAAATGGTTTGGCTGATGAGAGAGGTAACCCTTCAACTGACCTGCAAGGAGCATTGGGTTCTATGGGTTAGGAGACTCACAACTGTTTTGATAGAGGGAGATCTGCTTATGTTTCATTTGTGTGATGCTTCTGATTTGTTGGAAAGAACCTAGAGAGAACGCCTGGGTCGAGAAAAAGGCAGCATAGCTTGCATTGGACCTCTCTCAGAATATGTTTGCAGTGTCCTTGCACTCTTCATTATCCTACCCAACCTCGTAGGGAGCTCGTGGAATCGATCCCGAACTCAAACATATTCTTGGACATTGAGCTTTATAACTCCGCCCCTTTGCTACCAGGATCCACAATTCTCTCCCCCCAAAATTAGAAAGCAGCGCATTTTTTGTTCTTTGAGTGAAGAGATAACAATGATAAAACCTTTTTGTGCACATACCTCACCTGTTTCTCTTAGGAGGCTTTGAGACTTGTTGAAAGAACAGAATTGTGCTTTCGCTCCTTGAAAGTGCTGCATTCACTGTGACGGCAAAGACATGAGCTTGAAGACGGTTGGTGTAGTCAGTATTTGGACCTCCCTTAGAATGTATTTTTGTTTTTATAAAGATCATATCCATGCAACAGGGGCCTTCTTGTTTTGATCCTGTCCTCGACAATGTTTTCAGAAATGAACAGGTGCTTTTTCTGCAGCTACAATTAAAATGAAATTCAGCTAAAGCTTGCCTTGAGGGGCACCCCTGCAGTTGACCTGTTCGCTAGGCTCTCTGTTTCTGCAGCTATTTTAAGGATGACGTCGTTAAAGTTGGCAGCAAGGTTCTTTGAATGGCTTTGCCAGGCGCACTTTGCTCTCTCGAAACACTAAACACATCAAACGACGAGGATGGGATTCGAACCCACGCGTGCAGAGCACAATGGATTAGCAGTCCATCGCCTTAACCACTCGGCCACCTCGTCACTCTCCAGCATGTGTTGCCCGAAGCTGGGCTGTGGTGTGTTTCTGCCGCTATATTAAGGATGACTTTGCTAAACATGGCAGGCCGGGTACATTGAACGGATTTGCCAGGCACACTTCGCTCTCTGAGAGAGCTAAAGACATCAAACGACGAGGATGGGACTCTAACCCACGCGTGCAGAGCACAATGGATTAGCAGTCCATCGCCTTAACCACTCGGCCACCTCGTCACTCGGCCAGACCTGTTTTCCTGAAGCTAGGCAGTGGTGTGTTTCGGCAGCTATTTTAAGGATGATGTTGTTAAAGTTGGCAGCAAGGTTCTTTGAATGGCTTTGCCAGGCGCACTTTGCTCTCTCGACACATTCAGCTAAAGCTCGCCTTGAGGGGCACCTGTGCGGTTGACGTGTTCACTACATTTTCTCTCTGTTTCTGCAGCTATATTAAGGATGATGTCGCTAAATTTGGCAGGTAGGGTACATTGAACGGCTTTGCCAGGCGCACTTGGCTCTCTGAAAACACTAAAGACATCAAACGACGAGGATGGTATTCAAACCCACGTGTGCACAACACAACATAATAGCAGTCCATCACCTAACCACACCTAACCACACCTAACAACCTTTTGGATGTTGGAAGTAGTAATTTGGTGCTTTTCAACCCCTCTCATTAACATGATGGAGATACAGTTCACCATATTGTGTTGGAAATGGTTTGGCTGATGAAAGAGGTAACCCTTCAACTGACCTGCAAGGAGCATTGGGTTCTATGGGTTAGGAGACTCACAACTGTTTTGATAGAGGGAGATCTGCTTATGTTTCATTTGTGTGATGCTTCTGATTTGTTGGAAAGAACCTAGAGAGAACGCCTGGGTCGAGAAAAAGGCAGCATAGCTTGCATTGGACCTCTCTCAGAATATGTTTGCAGTGTCCTTGCACTCTTCATTATCCTACCCAACCTCGTAGGGAGCTCGTGGAATCGATCCCGAACTCAAACATATTCTTGGACATTGAGCTTTATAACTCCGCCCCTTTGCTACCAGGATCCACAATTCTCTCCCCCCAAAATTAGAAAGCAGCGCATTTTTTGTTCTTTGAGTGAAGAGATAACAATGATAAAACCTTTTTGTGCACATACCTCACCTGTTTCGTAGACACACCATGCAGCCGTCAGTGCCCAAAAGCTTATTACATGGCAGTTTAAAGCTTGATACCACCCTGTCGTTCCATGTCCAGATAAAAGCACGGAAGACGCTGCTCCTTTTGCCGGCATTCTTTCGCAGAGGCAATATCGTAGTCTATGAGGTTTATCCGAGACGTGATCTTTGCTGGTTGAAAACTTTACCCAATACCCCGCTGGGATGACTTGAAATATAGTCAGCCTTGGCAATTTTTGACGGTCTCTTAGGAGGCTTTGAGACTTGATGAAAGAACAGAATTGTGCTTTCGCTCCTTGAAAGTGCTGCATTCACTGTGACGGCGAAGACATGAGCTTGAAGACGGTTGGTGTAGTCAGTATTTGGACTTCCCTTAGAATGTGTTTTTGTATTTATAAAGGTCATATCCATGCAACAGGGGCCTTCTTGTTTTGATCCTGTCCTCGACAATGTTTTCAGAAATGAACAGGTGCTTTTTCTGCAGCTACAATTAAAATGAAATTCAGCTAAAGCTTGCCTTGAGGGGCACCCCTGCAGTTGACCTGTTCGCTAGGCTCTCTGTTTCTGCAGCTATTTTAAGGATGACGTCGTTAAAGTTGGCAGCAAGGTCCTTTGCCAGGCGCACTTGTCTCTCTCGAAACACTAAACACATCAAACGACAAGGATGGGATTCGAACCCACGCGTGCAGAGCACAATGGATTAGCAGTCCATCGCCTTAACCACTCGGCCACCTCGTCACTCGCCTGCATGTGTTGCCCGAAGCTGGGCTGTGGTGTGTTTCTGCCGCTATATTAAGGATGACTTTGCTAAACATGGCAGGCCGGGTACATTGAACGGCTTTGCCAGGCACACTTGGCTCTCTGAAAACACTAAAGACATCAAACCACGAGGATGGGATTCGAACCCACGCATGCAGAGCACAATGGATTAGCAGTCCATCGCCTTAACCACTCGGCCACCTCGTCACTCGACCAAGCCTGTTTTCCCGAAGCTGGGCAGTGGTGTGTTTCGGCAGCTATTTTAAGGATGATGCTGTTAAAGTTGGCAGCAAGGTTCTTTGAATGGCTTTGCCAGGCGCACTTTGCTCTCTCGACACATTCAGCTAAAGCTCGCCTTGAGGGGCACCTGTGCGGTTGACGTGTTCACCACATTTTCGCTCTGTTTCTGCAGCTATATTAAGGATGATGTCGCTAAATTTGGCAGGTAGGGTACATTGAACGGCTTTGCCAGGCGCACTTGTCTCTCTCGAAACACTAAACACATCAAACGACGAGGATGGGATTCGAACCCACGCGTGCAGAGCACAATGGATTAGCAGTCCATCGCCTTAACCACTCAGCCACCTCCTCACTCGCCTGCATGTGTTGCCCGAAGCTAGGCTGTGGTGTGTTTCTGCCGCTATATTAAGGATGACTTTGCTAAACATGGCAGGCCGGGTACATTGAACGGCTTTGCCAGGCACACTTGGCTCTCTGAAAACACTAAAGACATCAAACAACGAGGATTCGAACCCACGCATGCAGAGCACAATGGATTAGCAGTCCATCGCCTTAACCACTCGGCCACCTCGTCACTCGACCAAACCTGTTTTCCCGAAGCTGGGCAGTGGTGTGTTTCGGCAGCTATTTTAAGGATGATGTTGTTAAAGTTGGCAGCAAGGTTCTTTGAATGGCTTTGCCAGGCGCACTTTGCTCTCTCGACACATTCAGCTAAAGCTCGCCTTGAGGGGCACCTGTGCGGTTGACGTGTTCACTACATTTTCTCTCTGTTTCTGCAGCTATATTAAGAATGATGTCGCTAAATTTGGCAGGTAGGGTACATTGAACGGCTTTGCCAGGCGCACTTGTCTCTCTCGAAACACTAAACACATCAAACGACGAGGATGGGATTCGAACCCACGCGTGCAGAGCACAATGGATTAGCAGTCCATCGCCTTAACCACTCGGCCACCTCGTCACTCTCCAGCATGTGTTGCCCGAAGCTGGGCTGTGGTGTGTTTCTGCCGCTATATTAAGGATGACTTTGCTAAACATGGCAGGCCAGGTACATTGAACGGATTTGCCAGGCACACTTCGCTCTCTGAGAGAGCTAAAGACATCAAACGACGAGGATGGGATTCTAACCCACGCGTGCAGAGCACAATGGATTAGCAGTCCATCGCCTTAACCACTCGGCCACCTCGTCACTCTCCAGCATGTGTTGCCCGAAGCTGGGCTGTGGTGTGTTTCTGCCGCTATATTAAGGATGACTTTGCTAAACATGGCAGGCCGGGTACATTGAACGGCTTTGCCAGGCACACTTCGCTCTTTGAAAACGCTAAAGACATCAAACGGCGAGGATGGGATTCGAACCCACGCGTGCAGAGCACAATGGATTAGCAGTCCATCGCCTTAACCACTCGGCCACCTCGTCACTCTCCTGCATGTGTTGCCCGAAGCTGGGCTGTGGTGTGTTTCTGCCGCTATATTAAGGATGACTTTGCTAAACATGGCAGGCCGGGTACATTGAATGGCTTTGCCAGGCACACTTGGCTCTCTGAAAACGCTAAAGACATCAAACGACGAGGATGGGATTCGAACCCACGCATGCAGAGCACAATGGATTAGCAGTCCATCGCCTTAACCACTCGGCCACCTCGTCACTCGACCAAACCTGTTTTCCCGAAGCTGGGCAGTGGTGTGTTTCGGCAGCTATTTTAAGGATGATGTTGTTAAAGTTGGCAGCAAGGTTCTTTGAATGGCTTTGCCAGGCGCACTTTGCTCTCTCGACACATTCAGCTAAAGCTCGCCTTGAGGGGCACCTGTGCGGTTGACGTGTTCACTACATTTTCTCTCTGTTTCTGCAGCTATATTAAGGATGATGTCGCTAAATTTGGCAGGTAGGGTACATTGAACGGCTTTGCCAGGCGCACTTGGCTCTCTGAAAACACTAAAGACATCAAACGACGAGGATGGGATTCGAACCCACGCATGCAGAGCACAATGGATTAGCAGTCCATCGCCTTAACCACTCGGCCACCTCGTCACTCGACCAAGCCTGTTTTCCCGAAGCTGGGCAGTGGTGTGTTTCGGCAGCTATTTTAAGGATGATGCTGTTAAAGTTGGCAGCAAGGTTCTTTGAATGGCTTTGCCAGGCGCACTTTGCTCTCTCGACACATTCAGCTAAAGCTCGCCTTGAGGGGCACCTGTGCGGTTGACGTGTTCACCACATTTTCTCTCTGTTTCTGCAGCTATATTAAGGATGATGTCGCTAAATTTGGCAGGTAGGGTACATTGAACGGCTTTGCCAGGCGCACTTGTCTCTCTCGAAACACTAAACACATCAAACGACGAGGATGGGATTCGAACCCACGCGTGCAGAGCACAATGGATTAGCAGTCCATCGCCTTAACCACTCGGCCACCTCGTCACTCGCCTGCATGTGTTGCCCGAAGCTGGGCTGTGGTGTGTTTCTGCCGCTATATTAAGGATGACTTTGCTAAACATGGCAGGCCGGGTACATTGAACGGCTTTGCCAGGCACACTTGGCTCTCTGAAAACGCTAAAGACATCAAACGACGAGGATGGGATTCGAACCCACGCGTGCAGAGCACAATGGATTAGCAGTCCATCGCCTTAACCACTCGGCCACCTCGTCACTCGACCAAACCTGTTTTCCCGAAGCTGGGCAGTGGTGTGTTTCGGCAGCTATTTTAAGGATGATGTTGTTAAAGTTGGCAGCAAGGTTCTTTGAATGGCTTTGCCAGGCGCACTTTGCTCTCTCGACACATTCAGCTAAAGCTCGCCTTGAGGGGCACCTGTGCGGTTGACGTGTTCACTACATTTTCTCTCTGTTTCTGCAGCTATATTAAGAATGATGTCGCTAAATTTGGCAGGTAGGGTACATTGAACGGCTTTGCCAGGCGCACTTGTCTCTCTCGAAACACTAAACACATCAAACGACGAGGATGGGATTCGAACCCACGCGTGCAGAGCACAATGGATTAGCAGTCCATCGCCTTAACCACTCGGCCACCTCGTCACTCTCCAGCATGTGTTGCCCGAAGCTGGGCTGTGGTGTGTTTCTGCCGCTATATTAAGGATGACTTTGCTAAACATGGCAGGCCAGGTACATTGAACGGATTTGCCAGGCACACTTCGCTCTCTGAGAGAGCTAAAGACATCAAACGACGAGGATGGGATTCTAACCCACGCGTGCAGAGCACAATGGATTAGCAGTCCATCGCCTTAACCACTCGGCCACCTCGTCACTCTCCAGCATGTGTTGCCCGAAGCTGGGCTGTGGTGTGTTTCTGCCGCTATATTAAGGATGACTTTGCTAAACATGGCAGGCCGGGTACATTGAACGGCTTTGCCAGGCACACTTCGCTCTTTGAAAACGCTAAAGACATCAAACGGCGAGGATGGGATTCGAACCCACGCGTGCAGAGCACAATGGATTAGCAGTCCATCGCCTTAACCACTCGGCCACCTCGTCACTCTCCTGCATGTGTTGCCCGAAGCTGGGCTGTGGTGTGTTTCTGCCGCTATATTAAGGATGACTTTGCTAAACATGGCAGGCCGGGTACATTGAATGGCTTTGCCAGGCACACTTGGCTCTCTGAAAACGCTAAAGACATCAAACGACGAGGATGGGATTCGAACCCACGCATGCAGAGCACAATGGATTAGCAGTCCATCGCCTTAACCACTCGGCCACCTCGTCACTCGACCAAACCTGTTTTCCCGAAGCTGGGCAGTGGTGTGTTTCGGCAGCTATTTTAAGGATGATGTTGTTAAAGTTGGCAGCAAGGTTCTTTGAATGGCTTTGCCAGGCGCACTTTGCTCTCTCGACACATTCAGCTAAAGCTCGCCTTGAGGGGCACCTGTGCGGTTGACGTGTTCACTACATTTTCTCTCTGTTTCTGCAGCTATATTAAGGATGATGTCGCTAAATTTGGCAGGTAGGGTACATTGAACGGCTTTGCCAGGCGCACTTGGCTCTCTGAAAACACTAAAGACATCAAACGACGAGGATGGGATTCGAACCCACGCATGCAGAGCACAATGGATTAGCAGTCCATCGCCTTAACCACTCGGCCACCTCGTCACTCGACCAAGCCTGTTTTCCCGAAGCTGGGCAGTGGTGTGTTTCGGCAGCTATTTTAAGGATGATGCTGTTAAAGTTGGCAGCAAGGTTCTTTGAATGGCTTTGCCAGGCGCACTTTGCTCTCTCGACACATTCAGCTAAAGCTCGCCTTGAGGGGCACCTGTGCGGTTGACGTGTTCACCACATTTTCTCTCTGTTTCTGCAGCTATATTAAGGATGATGTCGCTAAATTTGGCAGGTAGGGTACATTGAACGGCTTTGCCAGGCGCACTTGTCTCTCTCGAAACACTAAACACATCAAACGACGAGGATGGGATTCGAACCCACGCGTGCAGAGCACAATGGATTAGCAGTCCATCGCCTTAACCACTCGGCCACCTCGTCACTCGCCTGCATGTGTTGCCCGAAGCTGGGCTGTGGTGTGTTTCTGCCGCTATATTAAGGATGACTTTGCTAAACATGGCAGGCCGGGTACATTGAACGGATTTGCCAGGCACACTTCGCTCTCTGAAAACGCTAAAGACATCAAACGACGAGGATGGGATTCGAACCCACGCGTGCAGAGCACAATGGATTAGCAGTCCATCGCCTTAACCACTCGGCCACCTCGTCACTCGACCAGACCTGTTTTCCCGAAGCTGGGCAGTGGTGTGTTTCGGCAGCTATTTTAAGGATGATGTTGTTAAAGTTGGCAGCAAGGTTCTTTGAATGGCTTTGCCAGGCTCACTTTGCTCTCTCGACACATTCAGCTAAAGCTCGCCTTGAGGGGCACCTGTGCGGTTGACGTGTTCACTACATTTTCTCTCTGTTTCTGCAGCTATATTAAGGATGATGTCGCTAAATTTGGCAGGTAGGGTACATTGAACGGCTTTGCCAGGCGCACTTGGCTCTCTGAAAACACTAAAGACATCAAACGACGAGGATGGTATTCAAACCCACGTGTGCACAACACAACATAATAGCAGTCCATCACCTAACCACTCGGCCACCTCGCCACAACCTTTTGGATGTTGGAAGTAGTAATTTGGTGCTTTTCAACCCCTCTCATTAACATGATGGAGATACAGTTCACCATATTGTGTTGGAAATGGTTTGGCTGATGAAAGAGGTAACCCTTCAACTGACCTGCAAGGAGCATTGGGTTCTATGGGTTAGGAGACTCACAACTGTTTTGATAGAGGGAGATCTGCTTATGTTTCATTTGTGTGATGCTTCTGATTTGTTGGAAAGAACCTAGAGAGAACGCCTGGGTCGAGAAAAAGGCAGCATAGCTTGCATTGGACCTCTCTCAGAATATGTTTGCAGTGTCCTTGCACTCTTCATTATCCTACCCAACCTCGTAGGGAGCTCGTGGAATCGATCCCGAACTCAAACATATTCTTGGACATTGAGCTTTATAACTCCGCCCCTTTGCTACCAGGATCCACAATTCTCTCCCCCCAAAATAAGAAAGCAGCGCATTTTTTGTTCTTTGAGTGAAGAGATAACAATGATAAAACCTTTTTGTGCACATACCTCACCTGTTTCGTAGACACACCATGCAGCCGTCAGTGCCCAAAAGCTTATTACATGGCAGTTTAAAGCTTGATACCACCCTGTCGTTCCATGTCCAGATAAAAGCACGGAAGACGCTGCTCCTTTTGCCGGCATTCTTTCGCAGAGGCAGTATCGTAGTCTATGAGGTTTATCCGAGACGTGATCTTTGCTGGTTGAAAACTTTACCCAATACCCCGCTGGGATGACTTGAAATATAGTCAGCCTTGGCAATTTTTGACGGTCTCTTAGGAGGCTTTGAGACTTGTTGAAAGAACAGAATTGTGCTTTCGCTCCTTGAAAGTGCTGCATTCACTGTGACGGCGAAGACATGAGCTTGAAGACGGTTGGTGTAGTCAGTATTTGGACCTCCCTTAGAATGTGTTTTTGTATTTATAAAGGTCATATCCATGCAACAGGGGCCTTCTTGTTTTGATCCTGTCCTCGACAATGTTTTCAGAAATGAACAGGTGCTTTTTCTGCAGCTACAATTAAAATGAAATTCAGCTAAAGCTTGCCTTGAGGGGCACCCCTGCAGTTGACCTGTTCGCTAGGCTCTCTGTTTCTGCAGCTATTTTAAGGATGACGTCGTTAAAGTTGGCAGCAAGGTCCTTTGCCAGGCGCACTTGTCTCTCTCGAAACACTAAACACATCAAACGACAAGGATGGGATTCGAACCCACGCGTGCAGAGCACAATGGATTAGCAGTCCATCGCCTTAACCACTCGGCCACCTCGTCACTCGCCTGCATGTATTGCCCGAAGCTGGGCTGTGGTGTGTTTCTGCCGCTATATTAAGGATGACTTTGCTAAACATGGCAGGCCGGGTACATTGAACGGCTTTGCCAGGCACACTTGGCTCTCTGAAAACACTAAAGACATCAAACCACGAGGATGGGATTGGAACCCACGCATGCAGAGCACAATGGATTAGCAGTCCATCGCCTTAACCACTCGGCCACCTCGTCACTCGACCAAGCCTGTTTTCCCGAAGCTGGGCAGTGGTGTGTTTCGGCAGCTATTTTAAGGATGATGTTGTTAAAGTTGGCAGCAAGGTTCTTTGAATGGCTTTGCCAGGCGCACTTTGCTCTCTCGACACATTCAGCTAAAGCTCGCCTTGAGGGGCACCTGTGCGGTTGACGTGTTCACTACATTTTCTCTCTGTTTCTGCAGCTATATTAAGGATGATGTCGCTAAATTTGGCAGGTAGGGTACATTGAACGGCTTTGCCAGGCGCACTTGTCTCTCTCGAAACACTAAACACATCAAACGACGAGGATGGGATTCGAACCCACGCGTGCAGAGCACAATGGATTAGCAGTCCATCGCCTTAACCACTCGGCCACCTCGTCACTCTCCTGCATGTGTTGCCCGAAGCTGGGCTGTGGTGTGTTTCTGCCGCTATATTAAGGATGACTTTGCTAAACATGGCAGGCCGGGTACATTGCATGGCTTTGCCAGGCACACTTGGCTCTCTGAAAACGCTAAAGACATCAAACGACGAGGATGTTTGCAGTGTCCTTGCACTCTTCATTATCCTACCCAACCTCGTAGGGAGCTCGTGGAATCGATCCCGAACTCAAACATATTCTTGGACATTGAGCTTTATAACTCCGCCCCTTTGCTACCAGGATCCACAATTCTCTCCCCCCAAAATTAGAAAGCAGCGCATTTTTTGTTCTTTGAGTGAAGAGATAACAATGATAAAACCTTTTTGTGCACATACCTCACCTGTTTCTCTTAGGAGGCTTTGAGACTTGTTGAAAGAACAGAATTGTGCTTTCGCTCCTTGAAAGTGCTGCATTCACTGTGACGGCAAAGACATGAGCTTGAAGACGGTTGGTGTAGTCAGTATTTGGACCTCCCTTAGAATGTATTTTTGTTTTTATAAAGATCATATCCATGCAACAGGGGCCTTCTTGTTTTGATCCTGTCCTCGACAATGTTTTCAGAAATGAACAGGTGCTTTTTCTGCAGCTACAATTAAAATGAAATTCAGCTAAAGCTTGCCTTGAGGGGCACCCCTGCAGTTGACCTGTTCGCTAGGCTCTCTGTTTCTGCAGCTATTTTAAGGATGACGTCGTTAAAGTTGGCAGCAAGGTTCTTTGAATGGCTTTGCCAGGCACACTTTGCTCTCTCGAAACACTAAACACATCAAACGACGAGGATGGGATTCGAACCCACGCGTGCAGAGCACAATGGATTAGCAGTCCATCGCCTTAACCACTCGGCCACCTCGTCACTCTCCAGCATGTGTTGCCCGAAGCTGGGCTGTGGTGTGTTTCTGCCGCTATATTAAGGATGACTTTGCTAAACATGGCAGGCCGGGTACATTGAACGGCTTTGCCAGGCACACTTGGCTCTCTGAAAACGCTAAAGACATCAAACGACGAGGATGGGATTCGAACACACGCGTGCAGAGCACAATGGATTAGCAGTCCATCGCCTTAACCACTCGGCCACCTCGTCACTCGACCAGACCTGTTTTCCCGAACCTGGGCAGTGGTGTGTTTCGGCAGCTATTTTAAGGATGATGTTGTTAAAGTTGGCAGCAAGGTTCTTTGAATGGCTTTGCCAGGCGCACTTTGCTCTCTCGACACATTCAGCTAAAGCTCGCCTTGTGGGGCACCTGTGCGGTTGACGTGTTCACTACATTTTCTCTCTGTTTCTGCAGCTATATTAAGGATGATGTCGCTAAATTTGGCAGGTAGGGTACATTGAACGGCTTTGCCAGGCGCACTTGGCTCTCTGAAAACACTAAAGACATCAAACGACGAGGATGGTATTCAAACCCACGTGTGCACAACACAACATAATAGCAGTCCATCACCTAACCACTCGGCCACCTCGCCACAACCTTTTGGATGTTGGAAGTAGTAATTTGGTGCTTTTCAACCCCTCTCATTAACATGATGGAGATACAGTTCACCATATTGTGTTGGAAATGGTTTGGCTGATGAAAGAGGTAACCCTTCAACTGACCTGCAAGGAGCATTGGGTTCTATGGGTTAGGAGACTCACAACTGTTTTGATAGAGGGAGATCTGCTTATGTTTCATTTGTGTGATGCTTCTGATTTGTTGGAAAGAACCTAGAGAGAACGCCTGGGTCGAGAAAAAGGCAGCATAGCTTGCATTGGACCTCTCTCAGAATATGTTTGCAGTGTCCTTGCACTCTTCATTATCCTACCCAACCTCGTAGGGAGCTCGTGGAATCGATCCCGAACTCAAACATATTCTTGGACATTGAGCTTTATAACTCCGCCCCTTTGCTACCAGGATCCACAATTCTCTCCCCCCAAAATTAGAAAGCAGCGCATTTTTTGTTCTTTGAGTGAAGAGATAACAATGATAAAACCTTTTTGTGCACATACCTCACCTGTTTCGTAGACACACCATGCAGCCGTCAGTGCCCAAAAGCTTATTACATGGCAGTTTAAAGCTTGATACCACCCTGTCGTTCCATGTCCAGATAAAAGCACGGAAGACGCTGCTCCTTTTGCCGGCATTCTTTCGCAGAGGCAATATCGTAGTCTATGAGGTTTATCCGAGACGTGATCTTTGCTGGTTGAAAACTTTACCCAATACCCCGCTGGGATGACTTGAAATATAGTCAGCCTTGGCAATTTTTGACGGTCTCTTAGGAGGCTTTGAGACTTGATGAAAGAACAGAATTGTGCTTTCGCTCCTTGAAAGTGCTGCATTCACTGTGACGGCGAAGACATGAGCTTGAAGACGGTTGGTGTAGTCAGTATTTGGACCTCCCTTAGAATGTGTTTTTGTATTTATAAAGGTCATATCCATGCAACAGGGGCCTTCTTGTTTTGATCCTGTCCTCGACAATGTTTTCAGAAATGAACAGGTGCTTTTTCTGCAGCTACAATTAAAATGAAATTCAGCTAAAGCTTGCCTTGAGGGGCACCCCTGCACTTGACCTGTTCGCTAGGCTCTCTGTTTCTGCAGCTATTTTAAGGATGACGTCGTTAAAGTTGGCAGCAAGGTCCTTTGCCAGGCGCACTTGTCTCTCTCGAAACACTAAACACATCAAACGACAAGGATGGGATTCGAACCCACGCGTGCAGAGCAGAATGGATTAGCAGTCCATCGCCTTAACCACTCGGCCACCTCGTCACTCGCCTGCATGTGTTGCCCAGCTTCGGGAAAACAGGCTTGGTCGAGTGACGAGGTGGCCGAGTGGTTAAGGCGATGGACTGCTAATCCATTGTGCTCTGCATGCGTGGGTTCGAATCCCATCCTCGTCGTTTGATGTCTTTAGTGTTTTCAGAGAGCCAAGTGTGCCTGGCAAAGCCGTTCAATGTACCCGGCCTGCCATGTTTAGCAAAGTCATCCTTAATATAGCGGCAGAAACACACCACAGCCCAGCCCACCTCGTCACTCGACCAGACCTGTTTTCCCGAACCTGGGCAGTGGTGTGTTTCGGCAGCTATTTTAAGGATGATGTTGTTAAAGTTGGCAGCAAGGTTCTTTGAATGGCTTTGCCAGGCGCACTTTGCTCTCTCGACACATTCAGCTAAAGCTCGCCTTGAGGGGCACCTGTGCGGTTGACGTGTTCACTACATTTTCTCTCTGTTTCTGCAGCTATATTAAGGATGATGTCGCTAAATTTGGCAGGTAGGGTACATTGAACGGCTTTGCCAGGCGCACTTGGCTCTCTGAAAACACTAAAGACATCAAACGACGAGGATGGTATTCAAACCCACGTGTGCACAACACAACATAATAGCAGTCCATCACCTAACCACTCGGCCACCTCGCCACAACCTTTTGGATGTTGGAAGTAGTAATTTGGTGCTTTTCAACCCCTCTCATTAACATGATGGAGATACAGTTCACCATATTGTGTTGGAAATGGTTTGGCTGATGAAAGAGGTAACCCTTCAACTGACCTGCAAGGAGCATTGGGTTCTATGGGTTAGGAGACTCACAACTGTTTTGATAGAGGGAGATCTGCTTATGTTTCATTTGTGTGATGCTTCTGATTTGTTGGAAAGAACCTAGAGAGAACGCCTGGGTCGAGAAAAAGGCAGCATAGCTTGCATTGGACCTCTCTCAGAATATGTTTGCAGTGTCCTTGCACTCTTCATTATCCTACCCAACCTCGTAGGGAGCTCGTGGAATCGATCCCGAACTCAAACATATTCTTGGACATTGAGCTTTATAACTCCGCCCCTTTGCTACCAGGATCCACAATTCTCTCCCCCCAAAATTAGAAAGCAGCGCATTTTTTGTTCTTTGAGTGAAGAGATAACAATGATAAAACCTTTTTGTGCACATACCTCACCTGTTTCGTAGACACACCATGCAGCCGTCAGTGCCCAAAAGCTTATTACATGGCAGTTTAAAGCTTGATACCACCCTGTCGTTCCATGTCCAGATAAAAGCACGGAAGACGCTGCTCCTTTTGCCGGCATTCTTTCGCAGAGGCAATATCGTAGTCTATGAGGTTTATCCGAGACGTGATCTTTGCTGGTTGAAAACTTTACCCAATACCCCGCTGGGATGACTTGAAATATAGTCAGCCTTGGCAATTTTTGACGGTCTCTTAGGAGGCTTTGAGACTTGATGAAAGAACAGAATTGTGCTTTCGCTCCTTGAAAGTGCTGCATTCACTGTGACGGCGAAGACATGAGCTTGAAGACGGTTGGTGTAGTCAGTATTTGGACTTCCCTTAGAATGTGTTTTTGTATTTATAAAGGTCATATCCATGCAACAGGGGCCTTCTTGTTTTGATCCTGTCCTCGACAATGTTTTCAGAAATGAACAGGTGCTTTTTCTGCAGCTACAATTAAAATGAAATTCAGCTAAAGCTTGCCTTGAGGGGCACCCCTGCAGTTGACCTGTTCGCTAGGCTCTCTGTTTCTGCAGCTATTTTAAGGATGACGTCGTTAAAGTTGGCAGCAAGGTCCTTTGCCAGGCGCACTTGTCTCTCTCGAAACACTAAACACATCAAACGACAAGGATGGGATTCGAACCCACGCGTGCAGAGCACAATGGATTAGCAGTCCATCGCCTTAACCACTCGGCCACCTCGTCACTCGCCTGCATGTGTTGCCCGAAGCTGGGCTGTGGTGTGTTTCTGCCGCTATATTAAGGATGACTTTGCTAAACATGGCAGGCCGGGTACATTGAACGGCTTTGCCAGGCACACTTGGCTCTCTGAAAACACTAAAGACATCAAACCACGAGGATGGGATTCGAACCCACGCATGCAGAGCACAATGGATTAGCAGTCCATCGCCTTAACCACTCGGCCACCTCGTCACTCGACCAAGCCTGTTTTCCCGAAGCTGGGCAGTGGTGTGTTTCGGCAGCTATTTTAAGGATGATGCTGTTAAAGTTGGCAGCAAGGTTCTTTGAATGGCTTTGCCAGGCGCACTTTGCTCTCTCGACACATTCAGCTAAAGCTCGCCTTGAGGGGCACCTGTGCGGTTGACGTGTTCACCACATTTTCGCTCTGTTTCTGCAGCTATATTAAGGATGATGTCGCTAAATTTGGCAGGTAGGGTACATTGAACGGCTTTGCCAGGCGCACTTGTCTCTCTCGAAACACTAAACACATCAAACGACGAGGATGGGATTCGAACCCACGCGTGCAGAGCACAATGGATTAGCAGTCCATCGCCTTAACCACTCGGCCACCTCCTCACTCGCCTGCATGTGTTGCCCGAAGCTAGGCTGTGGTGTGTTTCTGCCGCTATATTAAGGATGACTTTGCTAAACATGGCAGGCCGGGTACATTGAACGGCTTTGCCAGGCACACTTGGCTCTCTGAAAACACTAAAGACATCAAACAACGAGGATTCGAACCCACGCATGCAGAGCACAATGGATTAGCAGTCCATCGCCTTAACCACTCGGCCACCTCGTCACTCGACCAAACCTGTTTTCCCGAAGCTGGGCAGTGGTGTGTTTCGGCAGCTATTTTAAGGATGATGTTGTTAAAGTTGGCAGCAAGGTTCTTTGAATGGCTTTGCCAGGCGCACTTTGCTCTCTCGACACATTCAGCTAAAGCTCGCCTTGAGGGGCACCTGTGCGGTTGACGTGTTCACTACATTTTCTCTCTGTTTCTGCAGCTATATTAAGAATGATGTCGCTAAATTTGGCAGGTAGGGTACATTGAACGGCTTTGCCAGGCGCACTTGTCTCTCTCGAAACACTAAACACATCAAACGACGAGGATGGGATTCGAACCCACGCGTGCAGAGCACAATGGATTAGCAGTCCATCGCCTTAACCACTCGGCCACCTCGTCACTCTCCAGCATGTGTTGCCCGAAGCTGGGCTGTGGTGTGTTTCTGCCGCTATATTAAGGATGACTTTGCTAAACATGGCAGGCCAGGTACATTGAACGGATTTGCCAGGCACACTTCGCTCTCTGAGAGAGCTAAAGACATCAAACGACGAGGATGGGATTCTAACCCACGCGTGCAGAGCACAATGGATTAGCAGTCCATCGCCTTAACCACTCGGCCACCTCGTCACTCTCCAGCATGTGTTGCCCGAAGCTGGGCTGTGGTGTGTTTCTGCCGCTATATTAAGGATGACTTTGCTAAACATGGCAGGCCGGGTACATTGAACGGCTTTGCCAGGCACACTTCGCTCTTTGAAAACGCTAAAGACATCAAACGGCGAGGATGGGATTCGAACCCACGCGTGCAGAGCACAATGGATTAGCAGTCCATCGCCTTAACCACTCGGCCACCTCGTCACTCTCCTGCATGTGTTGCCCGAAGCTGGGCTGTGGTGTGTTTCTGCCGCTATATTAAGGATGACTTTGCTAAACATGGCAGGCCGGGTACATTGAATGGCTTTGCCAGGCACACTTGGCTCTCTGAAAACGCTAAAGACATCAAACGACGAGGATGGGATTCGAACCCACGCATGCAGAGCACAATGGATTAGCAGTCCATCGCCTTAACCACTCGGCCACCTCGTCACTCGACCAAACCTGTTTTCCCGAAGCTGGGCAGTGGTGTGTTTCGGCAGCTATTTTAAGGATGATGTTGTTAAAGTTGGCAGCAAGGTTCTTTGAATGGCTTTGCCAGGCGCACTTTGCTCTCTCGACACATTCAGCTAAAGCTCGCCTTGAGGGGCACCTGTGCGGTTGACGTGTTCACTACATTTTCTCTCTGTTTCTGCAGCTATATTAAGGATGATGTCGCTAAATTTGGCAGGTAGGGTACATTGAACGGCTTTGCCAGGCGCACTTGGCTCTCTGAAAACACTAAAGACATCAAACGACGAGGATGGGATTCGAACCCACGCATGCAGAGCACAATGGATTAGCAGTCCATCGCCTTAACCACTCGGCCACCTCGTCACTCGACCAAGCCTGTTTTCCCGAAGCTGGGCAGTGGTGTGTTTCGGCAGCTATTTTAAGGATGATGCTGTTAAAGTTGGCAGCAAGGTTCTTTGAATGGCTTTGCCAGGCGCACTTTGCTCTCTCGACACATTCAGCTAAAGCTCGCCTTGAGGGGCACCTGTGCGGTTGACGTGTTCACCACATTTTCTCTCTGTTTCTGCAGCTATATTAAGGATGATGTCGCTAAATTTGGCAGGTAGGGTACATTGAACGGCTTTGCCAGGCGCACTTGTCTCTCTCGAAACACTAAACACATCAAACGACGAGGATGGGATTCGAACCCACGCGTGCAGAGCACAATGGATTAGCAGTCCATCGCCTTAACCACTCGGCCACCTCGTCACTCGCCTGCATGTGTTGCCCGAAGCTGGGCTGTGGTGTGTTTCTGCCGCTATATTAAGGATGACTTTGCTAAACATGGCAGGCCGGGTACATTGAACAGATTTGCCAGGCACACTTCGCTCTCTGAAAACGCTAAAGACATCAAACGACGAGGATGGGATTCGAACCCACGCGTGCAGAGCACAATGGATTAGCAGTCCATCGCCTTAACCACTCGGCCACCTCGTCACTCGACCAGACCTGTTTTCCCGAAGCTGGGCAGTGGTGTGTTTCGGCAGCTATTTTAAGGATGATGTTGTTAAAGTTGGCAGCAAGGTTCTTTGAATGGCTTTGCCAGGCTCACTTTGCTCTCTCGACACATTCAGCTAAAGCTCGCCTTGAGGGGCACCTGTGCGGTTGACGTGTTCACTACATTTTCTCTCTGTTTCTGCAGCTATATTAAGGATGATGTCGCTAAATTTGGCAGGTAGGGTACATTGAACGGCTTTGCCAGGCGCACTTGGCTCTCTGAAAACACTAAAGACATCAAACGACGAGGATGGTATTCAAACCCACGTGTGCACAACACAACATAATAGCAGTCCATCACCTAACCACTCGGCCACCTCGCCACAACCTTTTGGATGTTGGAAGTAGTAATTTGGTGCTTTTCAACCCCTCTCATTAACATGATGGAGATACAGTTCACCATATTGTGTTGGAAATGGTTTGGCTGATGAAAGAGGTAACCCTTCAACTGACCTGCAAGGAGCATTGGGTTCTATGGGTTAGGAGACTCACAACTGTTTTGATAGAGGGAGATCTGCTTATGTTTCATTTGTGTGATGCTTCTGATTTGTTGGAAAGAACCTAGAGAGAACGCCTGGGTCGAGAAAAAGGCAGCATAGCTTGCATTGGACCTCTCTCAGAATATGTTTGCAGTGTCCTTGCACTCTTCATTATCCTACCCAACCTCGTAGGGAGCTCGTGGAATCGATCCCGAACTCAAACATATTCTTGGACATTGAGCTTTATAACTCCGCCCCTTTGCTACCAGGATCCACAATTCTCTCCCCCCAAAATAAGAAAGCAGCGCATTTTTTGTTCTTTGAGTGAAGAGATAACAATGATAAAACCTTTTTGTGCACATACCTCACCTGTTTCGTAGACACACCATGCAGCCGTCAGTGCCCAAAAGCTTATTACATGGCAGTTTAAAGCTTGATACCACCCTGTCGTTCCATGTCCAGATAAAAGCACGGAAGACGCTGCTCCTTTTGCCGGCATTCTTTCGCAGAGGCAGTATCGTAGTCTATGAGGTTTATCCGAGACGTGATCTTTGCTGGTTGAAAACTTTACCCAATACCCCGCTGGGATGACTTGAAATATAGTCAGCCTTGGCAATTTTTGACGGTCTCTTAGGAGGCTTTGAGACTTGTTGAAAGAACAGAATTGTGCTTTCGCTCCTTGAAAGTGCTGCATTCACTGTGACGGCGAAGACATGAGCTTGAAGACGGTTGGTGTAGTCAGTATTTGGACCTCCCTTAGAATGTGTTTTTGTATTTATAAAGGTCATATCCATGCAACAGGGGCCTTCTTGTTTTGATCCTGTCCTCGACAATGTTTTCAGAAATGAACAGGTGCTTTTTCTGCAGCTACAATTAAAATAAAATTCAGCTAAAGCTTGCCTTGAGGGGCACCCCTGCAGTTGACCTGTTCGCTAGGCTCTCTGTTTCTGCAGCTATTTTAAGGATGACGTCGTTAAAGTTGGCAGCAAGGTCCTTTGCCAGGCGCACTTGTCTCTCTCGAAACACTAAACACATCAAACGACAAGGATGGGATTCGAACCCACGCGTGCAGAGCACAATGGATTAGCAGTCCATCGCCTTAACCACTCGGCCACCTCGTCACTCGCCTGCATGTATTGCCCGAAGCTGGGCTGTGGTGTGTTTCTGCCGCTATATTAAGGATGACTTTGCTAAACATGGCAGGCCGGGTACATTGAACGGCTTTGCCAGGCACACTTGGCTCTCTGAAAACACTAAAGACATCAAACCACGAGGATGGGATTGGAACCCACGCATGCAGAGCACAATGGATTAGCAGTCCATCGCCTTAACCACTCGGCCACCTCGTCACTCGACCAAGCCTGTTTTCCCGAAGCTGGGCAGTGGTGTGTTTCGGCAGCTATTTTAAGGATGATGTTGTTAAAGTTGGCAGCAAGGTTCTTTGAATGGCTTTGCCAGGCGCACTTTGCTCTCTCGACACATTCAGCTAAAGCTCGCCTTGAGGGGCACCTGTGCGGTTGACGTGTTCACTACATTTTCTCTCTGTTTCTGCAGCTATATTAAGGATGATGTCGCTAAATTTGGCAGGTAGGGTACATTGAACGGCTTTGCCAGGCGCACTTGTCTCTCTCGAAACACTAAACACATCAAACGACGAGGATGGGATTCGAACCCACGCGTGCAGAGCACAATGGATTAGCAGTCCATCGCCTTAACCACTCGGCCACCTCGTCACTCTCCTGCATGTGTTGCCCGAAGCTGGGCTGTGGTGTGTTTCTGCCGCTATATTAAGGATGACTTTGCTAAACATGGCAGGCCGGGTACATTGCATGGCTTTGCCAGGCACACTTGGCTCTCTGAAAACGCTAAAGACATCAAACGACGAGGATGTTTGCAGTGTCCTTGCACTCTTCATTATCCTACCCAACCTCGTAGGGAGCTCGTGGAATCGATCCCGAACTCAAACATATTCTTGGACATTGAGCTTTATAACTCCGCCCCTTTGCTACCAGGATCCACAATTCTCTCCCCCCAAAATTAGAAAGCAGCGCATTTTTTGTTCTTTGAGTGAAGAGATAACAATGATAAAACCTTTTTGTGCACATACCTCACCTGTTTCTCTTAGGAGGCTTTGAGACTTGTTGAAAGAACAGAATTGTGCTTTCGCTCCTTGAAAGTGCTGCATTCACTGTGACGGCAAAGACATGAGCTTGAAGACGGTTGGTGTAGTCAGTATTTGGACCTCCCTTAGAATGTATTTTTGTTTTTATAAAGATCATATCCATGCAACAGGGGCCTTCTTGTTTTGATCCTGTCCTCGACAATGTTTTCAGAAATGAACAGGTGCTTTTTCTGCAGCTACAATTAAAATGAAATTCAGCTAAAGCTTGCCTTGAGGGGCACCCCTGCAGTTGACCTGTTCGCTAGGCTCTCTGTTTCTGCAGCTATTTTAAGGATGACATCGTTAAAGTTGGCAGCAAGGTTCTTTGAATGGCTTTGCCAGGCACACTTTGCTCTCTCGAAACACTAAACACATCAAACGACGAGGATGGGATTCGAACCCACGCGTGCAGAGCACAATGGATTAGCAGTCCATCGCCTTAACCACTCGGCCACCTCGTCACTCTCCAGCATGTGTTGCCCGAAGCTGGGCTGTGGTGTGTTTCTGCCGCTATATTAAGGATGACTTTGCTAAACATGGCAGGCCGGGTACATTGAACGGCTTTGCCAGGCACACTTGGCTCTCTGAAAACGCTAAAGACATCAAACGACGAGGATGGGATTCGAACACACGCGTGCAGAGCACAATGGATTAGCAGTCCATCGCCTTAACCACTCGGCCACCTCGTCACTCGACCAGACCTGTTTTCCCGAACCTGGGCAGTGGTGTGTTTCGGCAGCTATTTTAAGGATGATGTTGTTAAAGTTGGCAGCAAGGTTCTTTGAATGGCTTTGCCAGGCGCACTTTGCTCTCTCGACACATTCAGCTAAAGCTCGCCTTGAGGGGCACCTGTGCGGTTGACGTGTTCACTACATTTTCTCTCTGTTTCTGCAGCTATATTAAGGATGATGTCGCTAAATTTGGCAGGTAGGGTACATTGAACGGCTTTGTCAGGCGCACTTGGCTCTCTGAAAACACTAAAGACATCAAACGACGAGGATGGTATTCAAACCCACGTGTGCACAACACAACATAATAGCAGTCCATCACCTAACCACTCGGCCACCTCGCCACAACCTTTTGGATGTTGGAAGTAGTAATTTGGTGCTTTTCAACCCCTCTCATTAACATGATGGAGATACAGTTCACCATATTGTGTTGGAAATGGTTTGGCTGATGAAAGAGGTAACCCTTCAACTGACCTGCAAGGAGCATTGGGTTCTATGGGTTAGGAGACTCACAACTGTTTTGATAGAGGGAGATCTGCTTATGTTTCATTTGTGTGATGCTTCTGATTTGTTGGAAAGAACCTAGAGAGAACGCCTGGGTCGAGAAAAAGGCAGCATAGCTTGCATTGGACCTCTCTCAGAATATGTTTGCAGTGTCCTTGCACTCTTCATTATCCTACCCAACCTCGTAGGGAGCTCGTGGAATCGATCCCGAACTCAAACATATTCTTGGACATTGAGCTTTATAACTCCGCCCCTTTGCTACCAGGATCCACAATTCTCTCCCCCCAAAATTAGAAAGCAGCGCATTTTTTGTTCTTTGAGTGAAGAGATAACAATGATAAAACCTTTTTGTGCACATACCTCACCTGTTTCGTAGACACACCATGCAGCCGTCAGTGCCCAAAAGCTTATTACATGGCAGTTTAAAGCTTGATACCACCCTGTCGTTCCATGTCCAGATAAAAGCACGGAAGACGCTGCTCCTTTTGCCGGCATTCTTTCGCAGAGGCAATATCGTAGTCTATGAGGTTTATCCGAGACGTGATCTTTGCTGGTTGAAAACTTTACCCAATACCCCGCTGGGATGACTTGAAATATAGTCAGCCTTGGCAATTTTTGACGGTCTCTTAGGAGGCTTTGAGACTTGATGAAAGAACAGAATTGTGCTTTCGCTCCTTGAAAGTGCTGCATTCACTGTGACGGCGAAGACATGAGCTTGAAGACGGTTGGTGTAGTCAGTATTTGGACCTCCCTTAGAATGTGTTTTTGTATTTATAAAGGTCATATCCATGCAACAGGGGCCTTCTTGTTTTGATCCTGTCCTCGACAATGTTTTCAGAAATGAACAGGTGCTTTTTCTGCAGCTACAATTAAAATGAAATTCAGCTAAAGCTTGCCTTGAGGGGCACCCCTGCACTTGACCTGTTCGCTAGGCTCTCTGTTTCTGCAGCTATTTTAAGGATGACGTCGTTAAAGTTGGCAGCAAGGTCCTTTGCCAGGCGCACTTGTCTCTCTCGAAACACTAAACACATCAAACGACAAGGATGGGATTCGAACCCACGCGTGCAGAGCAGAATGGATTAGCAGTCCATCGCCTTAACCACTCGGCCACCTCGTCACTCGCCTGCATGTGTTGCCCAGCTTCGGGAAAACAGGCTTGGTCGAGTGACGAGGTGGCCGAGTGGTTAAGGCGATGGACTGCTAATCCATTGTGCTCTGCATGCGTGGGTTCGAATCCCATCCTCGTCGTTTGATGTCTTTAGTGTTTTCAGAGAGCCAAGTGTGCCTGGCAAAGCCGTTCAATGTACCCGGCCTGCCATGTTTAGCAAAGTCATCCTTAATATAGCGGCAGAAACACACCACAGCCCAGCCCACCTCGTCACTCGACCAGACCTGTTTTCCCGAACCTGGGCAGTGGTGTGTTTCGGCAGCTATTTTAAGGATGATGTTGTTAAAGTTGGCAGCAAGGTTCTTTGAATGGCTTTGCCAGGCGCACTTTGCTCTCTCGACACATTCAGCTAAAGCTCGCCTTGAGGGGCACCTGTGCGGTTGACGTGTTCACTACATTTTCTCTCTGTTTCTGCAGCTATATTAAGGATGATGTCGCTAAATTTGGCAGGTAGGGTACATTGAACGGCTTTGCCAGGCGCACTTGGCTCTCTGAAAACACTAAAGACATCAAACGACGAGGATGGTATTCAAACCCACGTGTGCACAACACAACATAATAGCAGTCCATCACCTAACCACTCGGCCACCTCGCCACAACCTTTTGGATGTTGGAAGTAGTAATTTGGTGCTTTTCAACCCCTCTCATTAACATGATGGAGATACAGTTCACCATATTGTGTTGGAAATGGTTTGGCTGATGAAAGAGGTAACCCTTCAACTGACCTGCAAGGAGCATTGGGTTCTATGGGTTAGGAGACTCACAACTGTTTTGATAGAGGGAGATCTGCTTATGTTTCATTTGTGTGATGCTTCTGATTTGTTGGAAAGAACCTAGAGAGAACGCCTGGGTCGAGAAAAAGGCAGCATAGCTTGCATTGGACCTCCCTTAGAATGTGTTTTTGTATTTATAAAGGTCATATCCATGCAACAGGGGCCTTCTTGTTTTGATCCTGTCCTCGACAATGTTTTCAGAAATGAACAGGTGCTTTTTCTGCAGCTACAATTAAAATGAAATTCAGCTAAAGCTTGCCTTGAGGGGCACCCCTGCACTTGACCTGTTCGCTAGGCTCTCTGTTTCTGCAGCTATTTTAAGGATGACGTCGTTAAAGTTGGCAGCAAGGTCCTTTGCCAGGCGCACTTGTCTCTCTCGAAACACTAAACACATCAAACGACAAGGATGGGATTCGAACCCACGCGTGCAGAGCAGAATGGATTAGCAGTCCATCGCCTTAACCACTCGGCCACCTCGTCACTCGCCTGCATGTGTTGCCCAGCTTCGGGAAAACAGGCTTGGTCGAGTGACGAGGTGGCCGAGTGGTTAAGGCGATGGACTGCTAATCCATTGTGCTCTGCATGCGTGGGTTCGAATCCCATCCTCGTCGTTTGATGTCTTTAGTGTTTTCAGAGAGCCAAGTGTGCCTGGCAAAGCCGTTCAATGTACCCGGCCTGCCATGTTTAGCAAAGTCATCCTTAATATAGCGGCAGAAACACACCACAGCCCAGCTTCGGGCAGTGGTGTGTTTCGGCAGCTATTTTAAGGATAATGCTGTTAAAGTTGGCAGCAAGGTTCTTTGAATGGCTTTGCCAGGCGCACTTTGCTCTCTCGACACATTCAGCTAAAGCTCGCCTTGAGGGGCACCTGTGCGGTTGACGTGTTCACCACATTTTCTCTCTGTTTCTGCAGCTATATTAAGGATGATGTCGCTAAATTTGGCAGGTAGGGTACATTGAACGGCTTTGCCAGGCGCACTTGTCTCTCTCGAAACACTAAACACATCAAACGACGAGGATGGGATTCGAACCCACGCGTGCAGAGCACAATGGATTAGCAGTCCATCGCCTTAACCACTCGGCCACCTCGTCACTCGCCTGCATGTGTTGCCCGAAGCTGGGCTGTGGTGTGTTTCTGCCGCTATATTAAGGATGACTTTGCTAAACATGGCAGGCCGGGTACATTGAACGGCTTTGCCAGGCACACTTGGCTCTCTGAAAACACTAAAGACATCAAACAACGAGGATTCGAACCCACGCATGCAGAGCACAATGGATTAGCAGTCCATCGCCTTAACCACTCGGCCACCTCGTCACTCGACCAAACCTGTTTTCCCGAAGCTGGGCAGTGGTGTGTTTCGGCAGCTATTTTAAGGATGATGTTGTTAAAGTTGGCAGCAAGGTTCTTTGAATGGCTTTGCCAGGCGCACTTTGCTCTCTCGACACATTCAGCTAAAGCTCGCCTTGAGGGGCACCTGTGCGGTTGACGTGTTCACTACATTTTCTCTCTGTTTCTGCAGCTATATTAAGAATGATGTCGCTAAATTTGGCAGGTAGGGTACATTGAACGGCTTTGCCAGGCGCACTTGTCTCTCTCGAAACACTAAACACATCAAACGACGAGGATGGGATTCGAACCCACGCGTGCAGAGCACAATGGATTAGCAGTCCATCGCCTTAACCACTCGGCCACCTCGTCACTCTCCAGCATGTGTTGCCCGAAGCTGGGCTGTGGTGTGTTTCTGCCGCTATATTAAGGATGACTTTGCTAAACATGGCAGGCCGGGTACATTGAACGGCTTTGCCAGGCACACTTCGCTCTCTGAAAACGCTAAAGACATCAAACGACGAGGATGGGATTCGAACCCACGCGTGCAGAGCACAATGGATTAGCAGTCCATCACCTTAACCACTCGGCCACCTCGACACTCTCCTGCATGTGTTGCCCGAAGCTGGGCTGTGGTGTGTTTCTGCCGCTATATTAAGGATGACTTTGCTAAACATGGCAGGCCGGGTACATTGAATGGCTTTGCCAGGCACACTTGGCTCTCTGAAAACGCTAAAGACATCAAACGACGAGGATGGGATTCGAACCCACGCATGCAGAGCACAATGGATTAGCAGTCCATCGCCTTAACCACTCGGCCACCTCGTCACTCGACCAAACCTGTTTTCCCGAAGCTGGGCAGTGGTGTGTTTCGGCAGCTATTTTAAGGATGATGTTGTTAAAGTTGGCAGCAAGGTTCTTTGAATGGCTTTGCCAGGCGCACTTTGCTCTCTCGACACATTCAGCTAAAGCTCGCCTTGAGGGGCACCTGTGCGGTTGACGTGTTCACTACATTTTCTCTCTGTTTCTGCAGCTATATTAAGGATGATGTCGCTAAATTTGGCAGGTAGGGTACATTGAACGGCTTTGCCAGGCGCACTTGGCTCTCTGAAAACACTAAAGACATCAAACAACGAGGATGGGATTCGAACCCACGCATGCAGAGCACAATGGATTAGCAGTCCATCGCCTTAACCACTCGGCCACCTCGTCACTCGACCAAGCCTGTTTTCCCGAAGCTGGGCAGTGGTGTGTTTCGGCAGCTGTTTTAAGGATGATGCTGTTAAAGTTGGCAGCAAGGTTCTTTGAATGGCTTTGCCAGGCGCACTTTGCTCTCTCGACACATTCAGCTAAAGCTCGCCTTGAGGGGCACCTGTGCGGTTGACGTGTTCACCACATTTTCTCTCTGTTTCTGCAGCTATATTAAGGATGATGTCGCTAAATTTGGCAGGTAGGGTACATTGAACGGCTTTGCCAGGCGCACTTGTCTCTCTCGAAACACTAAACACATCAAACGACGAGGATGGGATTCGAACCCACGCGTGCAGAGCACAATGGATTAGCAGTCCATCGCCTTAACCACTCGGCCACCTCGTCACTCGCCTGCATGTGTTGCCCGAAGCTGGGCTGTGGTGTGTTTCTGCCGCTATATTAAGGATGACTTTGCTAAACATGGCAGGCCGGGTACATTGAACGGATTTGCCAGGCACACTTCGCTCTCTGAAAACGCTAAAGACATCAAACGACGAGGATGGGATTCGAACCCACGCGTGCAGAGCACAATGGATTAGCAGTCCATCGCCTTAACCACTCGGCCACCTCGTCACTCTCCTGCATGTGTTGCCCGAAGCTGGGCTGTGGTGTGTTTCTGCCGCTATATTAAGGATGACTTTGCTAAACATGGCAGGCCGGGTACATTGCATGGCTTTGCCAGGCACACTTGGCTCTCTGAAAACGCTAAAGACATCAAACGACGAGGATGTTTGCAGTGTCCTTGCACTCTTCATTATCCTACCCAACCTCGTAGGGAGCTCGTGGAATCGATCCCGAACTCAAACATATTCTTGGACATTGAGCTTTATAACTCCGCCCCTTTGCTACCAGGATCCACAATTCTCTCCCCCCAAAATTAGAAAGCAGCGCATTTTTTGTTCTTTGAGTGAAGAGATAACAATGATAAAACCTTTTTGTGCACATACCTCACCTGTTTCTCTTAGGAGGCTTTGAGACTTGTTGAAAGAACAGAATTGTGCTTTCGCTCCTTGAAAGTGCTGCATTCACTGTGACGGCAAAGACATGAGCTTGAAGACGGTTGGTGTAGTCAGTATTTGGACCTCCCTTAGAATGTATTTTTGTTTTTATAAAGATCATATCCATGCAACAGGGGCCTTCTTGTTTTGATCCTGTCCTCGACAATGTTTTCAGAAATGAACAGGTGCTTTTTCTGCAGCTACAATTAAAATGAAATTCAGCTAAAGCTTGCCTTGAGGGGCACCCCTGCAGTTGACCTGTTCGCTAGGCTCTCTGTTTCTGCAGCTATTTTAAGGATGACGTCGTTAAAGTTGGCAGCAAGGTCCTTTGCCAGGCGCACTTGTCTCTCTCGAAACACTAAACACATCAAACGACGAGGATGGGATTCGAACCCACGCATGCAGAGCACAATGGATTAGCAGTCCATCGCCTTAACCACTCGGCCACCTCGTCACTCGACCAAGCCTGTTTTCCCGAAGCTGGGCAGTGGTGTGTTTCGGCAGCTATTTTAAGGATGATGCTGTTAAAGTTGGCAGCAAGGTTCTTTGAATGGCTTTGCCAGGCGCACTTTGCTCTCTCGACACATTCAGCTAAAGCTCGCCTTGAGGGGCACCTGTGCGGTTGACGTGTTCACTACATTTTCTCTCTGTTTCTGCAGCTATATTAAGGATGATGTCGCTAAATTTGGCAGGTAGGGTACATTGAACGGCTTTGCCAGGCGCACTTGTCTCTCTCGAAACACTAAACACATCAAACGACGAGGATGGGATTCGAACCCACGCGTGCAGAGCACAATGGATTAGCAGTCCATCGCCTTAACCACTCGGCCACCTCGTCACTCTCCAGCATGTGTTGCCCGAAGCTGGGCTGTGGTGTGTTTCTGCCGCTATATTAAGGATGACTTTGCTAAACATGGCAGGCCGGGTACATTGAACGGATTTGCCAGGCACACTTCGCTCTCTGAGAGAGCTAAAGACATCAAACGACGAGGATGGGATTCTAACCCACGCGTGCAGAGCACAATGGATTAGCAGTCCATCGCCTTAACCACTCGGCCACCCCGTCACTCGACCAGACCTGTTTTCCTGAAGCTAGGCAGTGGTGTGTTTCGGCAGCTATTTTAAGGATGATGTTGTTAAAGTTGGCAGCAAGGTTCTTTGAATGGCTTTGCCAGGCGCACTTTGCTCTCTCGACACATTCAGCTAAAGCTCGCCTTGAGGGGCACCTGTGCGGTTGACGTGTACACTACATTTTCTCTCTGTTTCTGCAGCTATATTAAGGATGATGTCGCTAAATTTGGCAGGTAGGGTACATTGAACGGCTTTGCCAGGCGCACTTGGCTCTCTGAAAACACTAAAGACATCAAACGACGAGGATGGTATTCAAACCCACGTGTGCACAACACAACATAATAGCACTCCATCACCTAACCACTCGGCCACCTCGCCACAACCTTTTGGATGTTGGAAGTAGTAATTTGGTGCTTTTCAACCCCTCTCATTAACATGATGGAGATACAGTTCACCATATTGTGTTGGAAATGGTTTGGCTGATGAAAGAGGTAACCCTTCAACTGACCTGCAAGGAGCATTGGGTTCTATGGGTTAGGAGACTCACAACTGTTTTGATAGAGGGAGATCTGCTTATGTTTCATTTGTGTGATGCTTCTGATTTGTTGGAAAGAACCTAGAGAGAACGCCTGGGTCGAGAAAAAGGCAGCATAGCTTGCATTGGACCTCTCTCAGAATATGTTTGCAGTGTCCTTGCACTCTTCATTATCCTACCCAACCTCGTAGGGAGCTCGTGGAATCGATCCCGAACTCAAACATATTCTTGGACATTGAGCTTTATAACTCCGCCCCTTTGCTACCAGGATCCACAATTCTCTCCCCCCAAAATTAGAAAGCAGCGCATTTTTTGTTCTTTGAGTGAAGAGATAACAATGATAAAACCTTTTTGTGCACATACCTCACCTGTTTCGTAGACACACCATGCAGCCGTCAGTGCCCAAAAGCTTATTACATGGCAGTTTAAAGCTTGATACCACCCTGTCGTTCCATGTCCAGATAAAAGCACGGAAGACGCTGCTCCTTTTGCCGGCATTCTTTCGCAGAGGCAATATCGTAGTCTATGAGGTTTAGCCGAGACGTGATCTTTGCTGGTTGAAAACTTTACCCAATACCCCGCTGGGATGACTTGAAATATAGTCAGCCTTGGCAATTTTTGACGGTCTCTTAGGAGGCTTTGAGACTTGTTGAAAGAACAGAATTGTGCTTTCGCTCCTTGAAAGTGCTGCATTCACTGTGACGGCGAAGACATGAGCTTGAAGACGGTTGGTGTAGTCAGTATTTGGACCTCCCTTAGAATGTGTTTTTGTATTTATAAAGGTCATATCCATGCAACAGGGGCCTTCTTGTTTTGATCCTGTCCTCGACAATGTTTTCAGAAATGAACAGGTGCTTTTTCTGCAGCTACAATTAAAATGAAATTCAGCTAAAGCTTGCCTTGAGGGGCACCCCTGCAGTTGACCTGTTCGCTAGGCTCTCTGTTTCTGCAGCTATTTTAAGGATGACGTCGTTAAAGTTGGCAGCAAGGTCCTTTGCCAGGCGCACTTGTCTCTCTCGAAACACTTAACACATCAAACGACAAGGATGGGATTCGAACCCACGCGTGCAGAGCACAATGGATTAGCAGTCCATCGCCTTAACCACTCGGCCACCTCGTCACTCGCCTGCATGTGTTGCCCGAAGCTGGGCTGTGGTGTGTTTCTGCCGCTATATTAAGGATGACTTTGCTAAACATGGCAGGCCGGGTACATTGAACGGCTTTGCCAGGCACACTTGGCTCTCTGAAAACACTAAAGACATCAAACGACGAGGATGGGATTCGAACCCACGCATGCAGAGCACAATGGATTAGCAGTCCATCGCCTTAACCACTCGGCCACCTCGTCACTCGACCAAGCCTGTTTTCCCGAAGCTGGGCAGTGGTGTGTTTCGGCAGCTATTTTAAGGATGATGCTGTTAAAGTTGGCAGCAAGGTTCTTTGAATGGCTTTGCCAGGCGCACTTTGCTCTCTCGACACATTCAGCTAAAGCTCGCCTTGAGGGGCACCTGTGCGGTTGACGTGTTCACTACATTTTCTCTCTGTTTCTGCAGCTATATTAAGGATGATGTCGCTAAATTTGGCAGGTAGGGTACATTGAACGGCTTTGCCAGGCGCACTTGTCTCTCTCGAAACACTAAACACATCAAACGACGAGGATGGGATTCGAACCCACGCGTGCAGAGCACAATGGATTAGCAGTCCATCGCCTTAACCACTCGGCCACCTCGTCACTCTCCAGCATGTGTTGCCCGAAGCTGGGCTGTGGTGTGTTTCTGCCGCTATATTAAGGATGACTTTGCTAAACATGGCAGGCCGGGTACATTGAACGGCTTTGCCAGGCACACTTCGCTCTCTGAAAACGCTAAAGACATCAAACGACGAGGATGGGATTCGAACCCACGCGTGCAGAGCACAATGGATTAGCAGTCCATCGCCTTAACCACTCGGCCACCTCGTCACTCTCCTGCATGTGTTGCCCGAAGCTGGGCTGTGGTGTGTTTCTGAAGCTATATTAAGGATGACTTTGCTAAACATGGCAGGCCGGGTACATTGAACGGATTTGCCAGGCACACTTCGCTCTCTGAAAACGCTAAAGACATCTAACGACGAGGATGGGATTCGAACCCACGCATGCAGAGCACAATGGATTAGCAGTCCATCGCCTTAACCACTCGGCCACCTCGTCACTCGACCAAACCTGTTTTCCCGAAGCTGGGCAGTGGTGTGTTTCGGCAGCTATTTTAAGGATGATGTTGTTAAAGTTGGCAGCAAGGTTCTTTGAATGGCTTTGCCAGGCTCACTTTGCTCTCTCGACACATTCAGCTAAAGCTCGCCTTGAGGGGCACCTGTGCGGTTGACGTGTTCACTACATTTTCTCTCTGTTTCTGCAGCTATATTAAGGATGATGTCGCTAAATTTGGCAGGTAGGGTACATTGAACGGCTTTGCCAGGCGCACTTGGCTCTCTGAAAAAACTAAAGACATCAAACGACGAGGATGGTATTCAAACCCACGTGTGCACAACACAACATAATAGCAGTCCATCACCTAACCACTCGGCCACCTCGCCACAACCTTTTGGATGTTGGAAGTAGTAATTTGGTGCTTTTCAACCCCTCTCATTAACATGATGGAGATACAGTTCACCATATTGTGTTGGAAATGGTTTGGCTGATGAAAGAGGTAACCCTTCAACTGACCTGCAAGGAGCATTGGGTTCTATGGGTTAGGAGACTCACAACTGTTTTGATAGAGGGAGATCTGCTTATGTTTCATTTGTGTGATGCTTCTGATTTGTTGGAAAGAACCTAGAGAGAACGCCTGGGTCGAGAAAAAGGCAGCATAGCTTGCATTGGACCTCTCACAGAATATGTTTGCAGTGTCCTTGCACTCTTCATTATCCTACCCAACCTCGTAGGGAGCTCGTGGAATCGATCCCGAACTCAAACATATTCTTGGACATTGAGCTTTATAACTCCGCCCCTTTGCTACCAGGATCCACAATTCTCTCCCCCCAAAATTAGAAAGCAGCGCATTTTTTGTTCTTTGAGTGAAGAGATAACAATGATAAAACCTTTTTGTGCACATACCTCACCTGTTTCGTAGACACACCATGCAGCCGTCAGTGCCCAAAAGCTTATTACATGGCAGTTTAAAGCTTGATACCACCCTGTCGTTCCATGTCCAGATAAAAGCACGGAAGACGCTGCTCCTTTTGCCGGCATTCTTTCGCAGAGGCAATATCGTAGTCTATGAGGTTTATCCGAGACGTGATCTTTGCTGGTTGAAAACTTTACCCAATACCCCGCTGGGATGACTTGAAATATAGTCAGCCTTGGCAATTTTTGACGGTCTCTTAGGAGGCTTTGAGACTTGTTGAAAGAACAGAATTGTGCTTTTGCTCCTTGAAAGTGCTGCATTCACTGTGACGGCGAAGACATGAGCTTGAAGACGGTTGGTGTAGTCAGTATTTGGACCTCCCTTAGAATGTGTTTTTGTATTTATAAAGGTCATATCCATGCAACAGGGGCCTTCTTGTTTTGATCCTGTCCTCGACAATGTTTTCAGAAATGAACAGGTGCTTTTTCTGCAGCTACAATTAAAATGAAATTCAGCTAAAGCTTGCCTTGAGGGGCACCCCTGCAGTTGACCTGTTCGCTAGGCTCTCTGTTTCTGCAGCTATTTTAAGGATGACGTCGTTAAAGTTGGCAGCAAGGTCCTTTGCCAGGCGCACTTGTCTTTCTCAAAACACTAAACACATCAAACGACAATGATGGGATTCGAACCCACGCGTGCAGAGCACAATGGATTAGCAGTCCATCGCCTTAACCACTCGGCCACCTCGTCACTCGCCTGCATGTGTTGCCCGAAGCTGGGCTGTGGTGTGTTTCTGCCGCTATATTAAGGATGACTTTGCTAAACATGGCAGGCCGGGTACATTGAACGGCTTTGCCAGGCACACTTGGCTCTCTGAAAACACTAAAGACATCAAACGACGAGGATGGGATTCGAACCCACGCATGCAGAGCACAATGGATTAGCAGTCCATCGCCTTAACCACTCGGCCACCTCGTCACTCGACCAAGCCTGTTTTCCCGAAGCTGGGCAGTGGTGTGTTTCGGCAGCTATTTTAAGGATGATGCTGTTAAAGTTGGCAGCAAGGTTCTTTGAATGGCTTTGCCAGGCGCACTTTGCTCTCTCGACACATTCAGCTAAAGCTCGCCTTGAGGGGCACCTGTGCGGTTGACGTGTTCACCACATTTTCTCTCTGTTTCTGCAGCTATATTAAGGATGATGTCGCTAAATTTGGCAGGTAGGGTACATTGAACGGCTTTGCCAGGCGCACTTGTCTCTCTCGAAACACTAAACACATCAAACGACGAGGATGGGATTCGAACCCACGCGTGCAGAGCACAATGGATTAGCAGTCCATCGCCTTAACCACTCGGCCACCTCGTCACTCGCCTGCATGTGTTGCCCGAAGCTGGGCTGTGGTGTGTTTCTGCCGCTATATTAAGGATGACTTTGCTAAACATGGCAGGCCGGGTACATTGAACGGCTTTGCCAGGCACACTTGGCTCTCTGAAAACACTAAAGACATCAAACAACGAGGATTCGAACCCACGCATGCAGAGCACAATGGATTAGCAGTCCATCGCCTTAACCACTCGGCCACCTCGTCACTCTCCTGCATGTGTTGCCCGAAGCTGGGCTGTGGTGTGTTTCTGCCGCTATATTAAGGATGACTTTGCTAAACATGGCAGGCCGGGTACATTGAATGGCTTTGCCAGGCACACTTGGCTCTCTGAAAACGCTAAAGACATCAAACAACGAGGATGGGATTCGAACCCACGCATGCAGAGCACAATGGATTAGCAGTCCATCGCCTTAACCACTCGGCCACCTCGTCACTCGACCAAACCTGTTTTCCCGAAGCTGGGCAGTGGTGTGTTTCGGCAGCTATTTTAAGGATGATGTTGTTAAAGTTGGCAGCAAGGTTCTTTGAATGGCTTTGCCAGGCGCACTTTGCTCTCTCGACACATTCAGCTAAAGCTCGCCTTGAGGGGCACCTGTGCGGTTGACGTGTTCACTACATTTTCTCTCTGTTTCTGCAGCTATATTAAGAATGATGTCGCTAAATTTGGCAGGTAGGGTACATTGAACGGCTTTGCCAGGCGCACTTGTCTCTCTCGAAACACTAAACACATCAAACGACGAGGATGGGATTCGAACCCACGCGTGCAGAGCACAATGGATTAGCAGTCCATCGCCTTAACCACTCGGCCACCTCGTCACTCTCCAGCATGTGTTGCCCGAAGCTGGGCTGTGGTGTGTTTCTGCCGCTATATTAAGGATGACTTTGCTAAACATGGCAGGCCGGGTACATTGAACGGCTTTGCCAGGCACACTTCGCTCTCTGAAAACGCTAAAGACATCAAACGACAAGGATGGGATTCGAACCCACGCGTGCAGAGCACAATGGATTAGCAGTCCATCGCCTTAACCACTCGGCCACCTCGTCACTCTCCTGCATGTGTTGCCCGAAGCTGGGCTGTGGTGTGTTTCTGCCGCTATATTAAGGATGACTTTGCTAAACATGGCAGGCCGGGTACATTGAATGGCTTTGCCAGGCACACTTGGCTCTCTGAAAACGCTAAAGACATCAAACGACGAGGATGGGATTCGAACCCACGCATGCAGAGCACAATGGATTAGCAGTCCATCGCCTTAACCACTCGGCCACCTCGTCACTCGACCAAACCTGTTTTCCCGAAGCTGGGCAGTGGTGTGTTTCGGCAGCTATTTTAAGGATGATGTTGTTAAAGTTGGCAGCAAGGTTCTTTGAATGGCTTTGCCAGGCGCACTTTGCTCTCTCGACACATTCAGCTAAAGCTCGCCTTGAGGGGCACCTGTGCGGTTGACGTGTTCACTACATTTTCTCTCTGTTTCTGCAGCTATATTAAGGATGATGTCGCTAAATTTGGCAGGTAGGGTACATTGAACGGCTTTGCCAGGCGCACTTGGCTCTCTGAAAACACTAAAGACATCAAACGACGAGGATGGGATTCGAACCCACGCATGCAGAGCACAATGGATTAGCAGTCCATCGCCTTAACCACTCGGCCACCTCGTCAATCGACCAAGCCTGTTTTCCCGAAGCTGGGCAGTGGTGTGTTTCGGCAGCTATTTTAAGGATGATGCTGTTAAAGTTGGCAGCAAGGTTCTTTGAATGGCTTTGCCAGGCGCACTTTGCTCTCTCGACACATTCAGCTAAAGCTCGCCTTGAGGGGCACCTGTGCGGTTGACGTGTTCACCACATTTTCTCTCAGTTTCTGCAGCTATATTAAGGATGATGTCGCTAAATTTGGCAGGTAGGGTACATTGCTTTAGCTTTGGGAGCTTTAGCTTTGCCAGGCGCACTTGTCTCTCTCGAAACACTAAACACATCAAACGACGAGGATGGGATTCGAACCCACGCGTGCAGAGCACAATGGATTAGCAGTCCATCGCCTTAACCACTCGGCCACCTCGTCACTCGCCTGCATGTGTTGCCCGAAGCTGGGCTGTGGTGTGTTTCTGCCGCTATATTAAGGATGACTTTGCTAAACATGGCAGGCCGGGTACATTGAACGGATTTGCCAGGCACACTTCGCTCTCTGAAAACGCTAAAGACATCAAACGACGAGGATGGGATTCGAACCCACGCGTGCAGAGCACAATGGATTAGCAGTCCATCGCCTTAACCACTCGGCCACCTCGTCACTCTCCTGCATGTGTTGCCCGAAGCTGGGCTGTGGTGTGTTTCTGCCGCTATATTAAGGATGACTTTGCTAAACATGGCAGGCCGGGTACATTGAATGGCTTTGCCAGGCACACTTGGCTCTCTGAAAACGCTAAAGACATCAAACGACAAGGATGGGATTCGAACCCACGCATGCAGAGCACAATGGATTAGCAGTCCATCGCCTTAACCACTCGGCCACCTCGTCACTCGACCAAACCTGTTTTCCCGAAGCTGGGCAGTGGTGTGTTTCGGCAGCTATTTTAAGGATGATGTTGTTAAAGTTGGCAGCAAGGTTCTTTGAATGGCTTTGCCAGGCTCACTTTGCTCTACCGACACATTCAGCTAAAGCTCGCCTTGAGGGGCACCTGTGCGGTTGACGTGTTCACTACATTTTCTCTCTGTTTCTGCAGCTATATTAAGGATGATGTCGCTAAATTTGGCAGGTAGGGTACATTGAACGGCTTTGCCAGGCGCACTTGGCTCTCTGAAAAAACTAAAGACATCAAACGACGAGGATGGTATTCAAACCCACGTGTGCACAACACAACATAATAGCAGTCCATCACCTAACCACTCGGCCACCTCGCCACAACCTTTTGGATGTTGGAAGTAGTAATTTGGTGCTTTTCAACCCCTCTCATTAACATGATGGAGATACAGTTCACCATATTGTGTTGGAAATGGTTTGGCTGATGAAAGAGGTAACCCTTCAACTGACCTGCAAGGAGCATTGGGTTCTATGGGTTAGGAGACTCACAACTGTTTTGATAGAGGGAGATCTGCTTATGTTTCATTTGTGTGATGCTTCTGATTTGTTGGAAAGAACCTAGAGAGAACGCCTGGGTCGAGAAAAAGGCAGCATAGCTTGCATTGGACCTCTCTCAGAATATGTTTGCAGTGTCCTTGCACTCTTCATTATCCTACCCAACCTCGTAGGGAGCTCGTGGAATCGATCCCGAACTCAAACATATTCTTGGACATTGAGCTTTATAACTCCGCCCCTTTGCTACCAGGATCCACAATTCTCTCCCCCCAAAATTAGAAAGCAGCGCATTTTTTGTTCTTTGAGTGAAGAGATAACAATGATAAAACCTTTTTGTGCACATACCTCACCTGTTTCGTAGACACACCATGCAGCCGTCAGTGCCCAAAAGCTTATTACATGGCAGTTTAAAGCTTGATACCACCCTGTCGTTCCATGTCCAGATAAAAGCACGGAAGACGCTGCTCCTTTTGCCGGCATTCTTTCGCAGAGGCAATATCGTAGTCTATGAGGTTTATCCGAGACGTGATCTTTGCTGGTTGAAAACTTTACCCAATACCCCGCTGGGATGACTTGAAATATAGTCAGCCTTGGCAATTTTTGACGGTCTCTTAGGAGGCTTTGAGACTTATTGAAAGAACAGAATTGTGCTTTCGCTCCTTGAAAGTGCTGCATTCACTGTGACGGCGAAGACATGAGCTTGAAGACGGTTGGTGTAGTCAGTATTTGGACCTCCCTTAGAATGTGTTTTTGTATTTATAAAGGTCATATCCATGCAACAGGGGCCTTCTTGTTTTGATCCTGTCCTCGACAATGTTTTCAGAAATGAACAGGTGCTTTTTCTGCAGCTACAATTAAAATGAAATTCAGCTAAAGCTTGCCTTGAGGGGCACCCCTGCAGTTGACCTGTTCGCTAGGCTCTCTGTTTCTGCAGCTATTTTAAGGATGACGTCGTTAAAGTTGGCAGCAAGGTCCTTTGCCAGGCGCACTTGTCTCTCTCAAAACACTAAACACATCAAACGACAAGGATGGGATTCGAACCCACGCGTGCAGAGCACAATGGATTAGCAGTCCATCGCCTTAACCACTCGGCCACCTCGTCACTCGCCTGCATGTGTTGCCCGAAGCTGGGCTGTGGTGTGTTTCTGCCGCTATATTAAGGATGACTTTGCTAAACATGGCAGGCCGGGTACATTGAACGGCTTTGCCAGGCACACTTGGCTCTCTGAAAACACTAAAGACATCAAACCACGAGGATGGGATTCGAACCCACGCATGCAGAGCACAATGGATTAGCAGTCCATCGCCTTAACCACTCGGCCACCTCGTCACTCGACCAAGCCTGTTTTCCCGAAGCTGGGCAGTGGTGTGTTTCGGCAGCTATTTTAAGGATGATGTTGTTAAAGTTGGCAGCAAGGTTCTTTGAATGGCTTTGCCAGGCGCACTTTGCTCTCTCGACACATTCAGCTAAAGCACGCCTTGAGGGGCACCTGTGCGGTTGACGTGTTCACTACATTTTCTCTCTGTTTCTGCAGCTATATTAAGGATGATGTCGCTAAATTTGGCAGGTAGGGTACATTGAACGGCTTTGCCAGGCGCACTTGTCTCTCTCGAAACACTAAACACATCAAACGACGAGGATGGGATTCGAACCCACGCGTGCAGAGCACAATGGATTAGCAGTCCATCGCCTTAACCACTCGGCCACCTCGTCACTCTCCTGCATGTGTTGCCCGAAGCTGGGCTGTGGTGTGTTTCTGCCGCTATATTAAGGATGACTTTGCTAAACATGGCAGGCCGGGTACATTGCATGGCTTTGCCAGGCACACTTGGCTCTCTGAAAACGCTAAAGACATCAAACGACGAGGATGTTTGCAGTGTCCTTGCACTCTTCATTATCCTACCCAACCTCGTAGGGAGCTCGTGGAATCGATCCCGAACTCAAACATATTCTTGGACATTGAGCTTTATAACTCCGCCCCTTTGCTACCAGGATCCACAATTCTCTCCCCCCAAAATTAGAAAGCAGCGCATTTTTTGTTCTTTGAGTGAAGAGATAACAATGATAAAACCTTTTTGTGCACATACCTCACCTGTTTCTCTTAGGAGGCTTTGAGACTTGTTGAAAGAACAGAATTGTGCTTTCGCTCCTTGAAAGTGCTGCATTCACTGTGACGGCAAAGACATGAGCTTGAAGACGGTTGGTGTAGTCAGTATTTGGACCTCCCTTAGAATGTATTTTTGTTTTTATAAAGATCATATCCATGCAACAGGGGCCTTCTTGTTTTGATCCTGTCCTCGACAATGTTTTCAGAAATGAACAGGTGCTTTTTCTGCAGCTACAATTAAAATGAAATTCAGCTAAAGCTTGCCTTGAGGGGCACCCCTGCAGTTGACCTGTTCGCTAGGCTCTCTGTTTCTGCAGCTATTTTAAGGATGACGTCGTTAAAGTTGGCAGCAAGGTTCTTTGAATGGCTTTGCCAGGCGCACTTTGCTCTCTCGACACGTTCAGCTAAAGCTCGCCTTGAGGGGCACCTGTGCGGTTGACGTGTTCACTACATTTTCTCTCTGTTTCTGCAGCTATATTAAGGATGATGTCGCTAAATTTGGCAGGTAGGGTACATTGAACGGCTTTGCCAGGCGCACTTGTCTCTCTCGAAACACTAAACACATCAAACGACGAGGATGGGATTCGAACCCACGCGTGCAGAGCACAATGGATTAGCAGTCCATCGCCTTAACCACTCGGCCACCTCGTCACTCTCCAGCATGTGTTGCCCGAAGCTGGGCTGTGGTGTGTTTCTGCCGCTATATTAAGGATGACTTTGCTAAACATGGCAGGCCGGGTACATTGAACGGATTTGCCAGGCACACTTCGCTCTCTGAGAGAGCTAAAGACATCAAACGACGAGGATGGGATTCTAACCCACGCGTGCAGAGCACAATGGATTAGCAGTCCATCGCCTTAACCACTCGGCCACCTCGTCACTCGACCAGACCTGTTTTCCTGAAGCTAGGCAGTGGTGTGTTTCGGCAGCTATTTTAAGGATGATGTTGTTAAAGTTGGCAGCAAGGTTCTTTGAATGGCTTTGCCAGGCGCACTTTGCTCTCTCGACACATTCAGCTAAAGCTCGCCTTGAGGGGCACCTGTGCGGTTGACGTGTTCACTACATTTTCTCTCTGTTTCTGCAGCTATATTAAGGATGATGTCGCTAAATTTGGCAGGTAGGGTACATTGAACGGCTTTGCCAGGCGCACTTGGCTCTCTGAAAACACTAAAGACATCAAACGACGAGGATGGTATTCAAACCCACGTGTGCACAACACAACATAATAGCAGTCCATCACCTAACCACTCGGCCACCTCGCCACAACCTTTTGGATGTTGGAAGTAGTAATTTGGTGCTTTTCAACCCCTCTCATTAACATGATGGAGATACAGTTCACCATATTGTGTTGGAAATGGTTTGGCTGATGAAAGAGGTAACCCTTCGACTGACCTGCAAGGAGCATTGGGTTCTATGGGTTAGGAGACTCACAACTGTTTTGATAGAGGGAGATCTGCTTATGTTTCATTTGTGTGATGCTTCTGATTTGTTGGAAAGAACCTAGAGAGAACGCCTGGGTCGAGAAAAAGGCAGCATAGCTTGCATTGGACCTCTCTCAGAATATGTTTGCAGTGTCCTTGCACTCTTCATTATCCTACCCAACCTCGTAGGGAGCTCGTGGAATCGATCCCGAACTCAAACATATTCTTGGACATTGAGCTTTATAACTCCGCCCCTTTGTTACCAGGATCCACAATTCTCTCCCCCCAAAATTAGAAAGCAGCGCATTTTTTGTTCTTTGAGTGAAGAGATAACAATGATAAAACCTTTTTGTGCACATACCTCACCTGTTTCGTAGACACACCATGCAGCCGTCAGTGCCCAAAAGCTTATTACATGGCAGTTTAAAGCTTGATACCACCCTGTCGTTCCATGTCCAGATAAAAGCACGGAAGACGCTGCTCCTTTTGCCGGCATTCTTTCGCAGAGGCAATATCGTAGTCTATGAGGTTTATCCGAGACGTGATCTTTGCTGGTTGAAAACTTTACCCAATACCCCGCTGGGATGACTTGAAATATAGTCAGCCTTGGCAATTTTTGACGGTCTCTTAGGAGGCTTTGAGACTTGTTGAAAGAACAGAATTGTGCTTTCGCTCCTTGAAAGTGCTGCATTCACTGTGACGGCGAAGACATGAGCTTGAAGACGGTTGGTGTAGTCAGTATTTGGACCTCCCTTAGAATGTGTTTTTGTATTTATAAAGGTCATATCCATGCAACAGGGGCCTTCTTGTTTTGATCCTGTCCTCGACAATGTTTTCAGAAATGAACAGGTGCTTTTTCTGCAGCTACAATTAAAATGAAATTCAGCTAAAGCTTGCCTTGAGGGGCACCCCTGCAGTTGACCTGTTCGCTAGGCTCTCTGTTTCTGCAGCTATTTTAAGGATGACGTCGTTAAAGTTGGCAGCAAGGTCCTTTGCCAGGCGCACTTGTCTCTCTCGAAGCACTAAACACATCAAACGACAAGGATGGGATTCGAACCCACGCGTGCAGAGCACAATGGAGTAGCAGTCCATCGCCTTAACCACTCGGCCACCTCGTCACTCGCCTGCATGTGTTGCCCGAAGCTGGGCTGTGGTGTGTTTCTGCCGCTATATTAAGGATGACTTTGCTAAACATGGCAGGCCGGGTACATTGAACGGCTTTGCCAGGCACACTTGGCTCTCTGAAAACACTAAAGACATCAAACGACGAGGATGGGATTCGAACCCACGCATGCAGAGCACAATGGATTAGCAGTCCATCGCCTTAACCACTCGGCCACCTCGTCACTCGACCAAGCCTGTTTTCCCGAAGCTGGGCAGTGGTGTGTTTCGGCAGCTATTTTAAGGATGATGCTGTTAAAGTTGGCAGCAAGGTTCTTTGAATGGCTTTGCCAGGCGCACTTTGCTCTCTCGACACATTCAGCTAAAGCTCGCCTTGAGGGGCACCTGTGCGGTTGACGTGTTCACTACATTTTCTCTCTGTTTCTGCAGCTATATTAAGGATGATGTCGCTAAATTTGGCAGGTAGGGTACATTGAACGGCTTTGCCAGGCGCACTTGTCTCTCTCGAAACACTAAACACATCAAACGACGAGGATGGGATTCGAACCCACGCGTGCAGAGCACAATGGATTAGCAGTCCATCGCCTTAACCACTCGGCCACCTCGTCACTCTCCTGCATGTGTTGCCCGAAGCTGGGCTGTGGTGTGTTTCTGCCGCTATATTAAGGATGACTTTGCTAAACATGGCAGGCCATGAATGGCTGCCATGTATGGCTGCCAAGGCACACTTGGCTCTCTGAAAACGCTAAAGACATCAAACGACAAGGATGGGATTCGAACCCACGCATGCAGAGCACAATGGATTAGCAGTCCATCGCCTTAACCACTCGGCCACCTCGTCACTCGACCAAACCTGTTTTCCCGAAGCTGGGCAGTGGTGTGTTTCGGCAGCTATTTTAAGGATGATGTTGTTAAAGTTGGCAGCAAGGTTCTTTGAATGGCTTTGCCAGGCTCACTTTGCTCTCTCGACACATTCAGCTAAAGCTCGCCTTGAGGGGCACCTGTGCGGTTGACGTGTTCACTACATTTTCTCTCTGTTTCTGCAGCTATATTAAGGATGATGTCGCTAAATTTGGCAGGTAGGGTACATTGAACGGCTTTGCCAGGCGCACTTGGCTCTCTGAAAAAACTAAAGACATCAAACGACGAGGATGGTATTCAAACCCACGTGTGCACAACACAACATAATAGCAGTCCATCACCTAACCACTCGGCCACCTCGCCACAACCTTTTGGATGTTGGAAGTAGTAATTTGGTGCTTTTCAACCCCTCTCATTAACATGATGGAGATACAGTTCACCATATTGTGTTGGAAATGGTTTGGCTGATGAAAGAGGTAACCCTTCAACTGACCTGCAAGGAGCATTGGGTTCTATGGGTTAGGAGACTCACAACTGTTTTGATAGAGGGAGATCTGATTATGTTTCATTTGTGTGATGCTTCTGATTTGTTGGAAAGAACCTAGAGAGAACGCCTGGGTCGAGAAAAAGGCAGCATAGCTTGCATTGGACCTCTCTCAGAATATGTTTGCAGTGTCCTTGCACTCTTCATTATCCTACCCAACCTCGTAGGGAGCTCGTGGAATCGATCCCGAACTCAAACATATTCTTGGACATTGAGCTTTATAACTCCGCCCCTTTGCTACCAGGATCCACAATTCTCTCCCCCCAAAATTAGAAAGCAGCGCATTTTTTGTTCTTTGAGTGAAGAGATAACAATGATAAAACCTTTTTGTGCACATACCTCACCTGTTTCGTAGACACACCATGCAGCCGTCAGTGCCCAAAAGCTTATTACATGGCAGTTTAAAGCTTGATACCACCCTGTCGTTCCATGTCCAGATAAAAGCACGGAAGACGCTGCTCCTTTTGCCGGCATTCTTTCGCAGAGGCAATATCGTAGTCTATGAGGTTTATCCGAGACGTGATCTTTGCTGGTTGAAAACTTTACCCAATACCCCGCTGGGATGACTTGAAATATAGTCAGCCTTGGCAATTTTTGACGGTCTCTTAGGAGGCTTTGAGACTTGTTGAAAGAACAGAATTGTGCTTTCGCTCCTTGAAAGTGCTGCATTCACTGTGACGGCGAAGACATGAGCTTGAAGACGGTTGGTGTAGTCAGTATTTGGACCTCCCTTAGAATGTGTTTTTGTATTTATAAAGGTCATATCCATGCAACAGGGGCCTTCTTGTTTTGATCCTGTCCTCGACAATGTTTTCAGAAATGAACAGGTGCTTTTTCTGCAGCTACAATTAAAATGAAATTCAGCTAAAGCTTGCCTTGAGGGGCACCCCTGCAGTTGACCTGTTCGCTAGGCTCTCTGTTTCTGCAGCTATTTTAAGGATGACGTCGTTAAAGTTGGCAGCAAGGTCCTTTGCCAGGCGCACTTGTCTCTCTCGAAACACTAAACACATCAAACGACGAGGATGGGATTCGAACCCACGCGTGCAGAGCACAATGGATTAGCAGTCCATCGCCTTAACCACTCGGCCACCTCGTCACTCTCCTGCATGTGTTGCCCGAAGCTGGGCTGTGGTGTGTTTCTGCCGCTATATTAAGGATGACTTTGCTAAACATGGCAGGCCGGGTACATTGCATGGCTTTGCCAGGCACACTTGGCTCTCTGAAAACGCTAAAGACATCAAACGACGAGGATGTTTGCAGTGTCCTTGCACTCTTCATTATCCTACCCAACCTCGTAGGGAGCTCGTGGAATCGATCCCGAACTCAAACATATTCTTGGACATTGAGCTTTATAACTCCGCCCCTTTGCTACCAGGATCCACAATTCTCTCCCCCCAAAATTAGAAAGCAGCGCATTTTTTGTTCTTTGAGTGAAGAGATAACAATGATAAAACCTTTTTGTGCACATACCTCACCTGTTTCTCTTAGGAGGCTTTGAGACTTGTTGAAAGAACAGAATTGTGCTTTCGCTCCTTGAAAGTGCTGCATTCACTGTGACGGCAAAGACATGAGCTTGAAGACGGTTGGTGTAGTCAGTATTTGGACCTCCCTTAGAATGTATTTTTGTTTTTATAAAGATCATATCCATGCAACAGGGGCCTTCTTGTTTTGATCCTGTCCTCGACAATGTTTTCAGAAATGAACAGGTGCTTTTTCTGCAGCTACAATTAAAATGAAATTCAGCTAAAGCTTGCCTTGAGGGGCACCCCTGCAGTTGACCTGTTCGCTAGGCTCTCTGTTTCTGCAGCTATTTTAAGGATGACGTCGTTAAAGTTGGCAGCAAGGTTCTTTGAATGGCTTTGCCAGGCGCACTTTGCTCTCTCGACACATTCAGCTAAAGCTCGCCTTGAGGGGCACCTGTGCGGTTGACGTGTTCACTACATTTTCTCTCTGTTTCTGCAGCTATATTAAGGATGATGTCGCTAAATTTGGCAGGTAGGGTACATTGAACGGCTTTGCCAGGCGCACTTGTCTCTCTCGAAACACTAAACACATCAAACGACGAGGATGGGATTCGAACCCACGCGTGCAGAGCACAATGGATTAGCAGTCCATCGCCTTAACCACTCGGCCACCTCGTCACTCTCCAGCATGTGTTGCCCGAAGCTGGGCTGTGGTGTGTTTCTGCCGCTATATTAAGGATGACTTTGCTAAACATGGCAGGCCGGGTACATTGAACGGATTTGCCAGGCACACTTCGCTCTCTGAGAGAGCTAAAGACATCAAACGACGAGGATGGGATTCTAACCCACGCGTGCAGAGCACAATGGATTAGCAGTCCATCGCCTTAACCACTCGGCCACCTCGTCACTCTCCTGCATGTGTTGCCCGACGCTGGGCTGTGGTGTGTTTCTGCCGCTATATTAAGGATGACTTTGCTAAACATGGCAGGCCGGGTACATTGAACGGATTTGCCAGGCACACTTCGCTCTCTGAGAGAGCTAAAGACATCAAACGACGAGGATGGGATTCTAACCCACGCGTGCAGAGCACAATGGATTAGCAGTCCATCGCCTTAACCACTCGGCCACCTCGTCACTCGACCAGACCTGTTTTCCTGAAGCTAGGCAGTGGTGTGTTTCGGCAGCTATTTTAAGGATGATGTTGTTAAAGTTGGCAGCAAGGTTCTTTGAATGGCTTTGCCAGGCGCACTTTGCTCTCTCGACACATTCAGCTAAAGCTCGCCTTGAGGGGCACCTGTGCGGTTGACGTGTTCACTACATTTTCTCTCTGTTTCTGCAGCTATATTAAGGATGATGTCGCTAAATTTGGCAGGTAGGGTACATTGAACGGCTTTGCCAGGCGCACTTGGCTCTCTGAAAACACTAAAGACATCAAACGACGAGGATGGTATTCAAACCCACGTGTGCACAACACAACATAATAGCAGTCCATCACCTAACCACTCGGCCACCTCGCCACAACCTTTTGGATGTTGGAAGTAGTAATTTGGTGCTTTTCAACCCCTCTCATTAACATGATGGAGATACAGTTCACCATATTGTGTTGGAAATGGTTTGGCTGATGAAAGAGGTAACCCTTCGACTGACCTGCAAGGAGCATTGGGTTCTATGGGTTAGGAGACTCACAACTGTTTTGATAGAGGGAGATCTGCTTATGTTTCATTTGTGTGATGCTTCTGATTTGTTGGAAAGAACCTAGAGAGAACGCCTGGGTCGAGAAAAAGGCAGCATAGCTTGCATTGGACCTCTCTCAGAATATGTTTGCAGTGTCCTTGCACTCTTCATTATCCTACCCAACCTCGTAGGGAGCTCGTGGAATCGATCCCGAACTCAAACATATTCTTGGACATTGAGCTTTATAACTCCGCCCCTTTGTTACCAGGATCCACAATTCTCTCCCCCCAAAATTAGAAAGCAGCGCATTTTTTGTTCTTTGAGTGAAGAGATAACAATGATAAAACCTTTTTGTGCACATACCTCACCTGTTTCGTAGACACACCATGCAGCCGTCAGTGCCCAAAAGCTTATTACATGGCAGTTTAAAGCTTGATACCACCCTGTCGTTCCATGTCCAGATAAAAGCACGGAAGACGCTGCTCCTTTTGCCGGCATTCTTTCGCAGAGGCAATATCGTAGTCTATGAGGTTTATCCGAGACGTGATCTTTGCTGGTTGAAAACTTTACCCAATACCCCGCTGGGATGACTTGAAATATAGTCAGTCTTGGCAATTTTTGACGGTCTCTTAGGAGGCTTTGAGACTTGTTGAAAGAACAGAATTGTGCTTTCGCTCCTTGAAAGTGCTGCATTCACTGTGACGGCGAAGACATGAGCTTGAAGACGGTTGGTGTAGTCAGTATTTGGACCTCCCTTAGAATGTGTTTTTGTATTTATAAAGGTCATATCCATGCAACAGGGGCCTTCTTGTTTTGATCCTGTCCTCGACAATGTTTTCAGAAATGAACAGGTGCTTTTTCTGCAGCTACAATTAAAATGAAATTCAGCTAAAGCTTGCCTTGAGGGGCACCCCTGCAGTTGACCTGTTCGCTAGGCTCTCTGTTTCTGCAGCTATTTTAAGGATGACGTCGTTAAAGTTGGCAGCAAGGTCCTTTGCCAGGCGCACTTGTCTCTCTCAAAACACTAAACACATCAAACGACAAGGATGGGATTCGAACCCACGCGTGCAGAGCACAATGGATTAGCAGTCCATCGCCTTAACCACTCGGCCACCTCGTCACTCGCCTGCATGTGTTGCCCGAAGCTGGGCTGTGGTGTGTTTCTGCCGCTATATTAAGGATGACTTTGCTAAACATGGCAGGCCGGGTACATTGAACGGCTTTGCCAGGCACACTTGGCTCTCTGAAAACACTAAAGACATCAAACGACGAGGATGGGATTCGAACCCACGCATGCAGAGCACAATGGATTAGCAGTCCATCGCCTTAACCACTCGGCCACCTCGTCACTCGACCAAGCCTGTTTTCCCGAAGCTGGGCAGTGGTGTGTTTCGGCAGCTATTTTAAGGATGATGCTGTTAAAGTTGGCAGCAAGGTTCTTTGAATGGCTTTGCCAGGCGCACTTTGCTCTCTCGACACATTCAGCTAAAGCTCGCCTTGAGGGGCACCTGTGCGGTTGACGTGTTCACCACATTTTCTCTCTGTTTCTGCAGCTATATTAAGGATGATGTCGCTAAATTTGGCAGGTAGGGTACATTGAACGGCTTTGCCAGGCGCACTTGTCTCTCTCGAAACACTAAACACATCAAACGACGAGGATGGGATTCGAACCCACGCGTGCAGAGCACGATGGATTAGCAGTCCATCGCCTTAACCACTCGGCCACCTCGTCACTCGCCTGCATGTGTTGCCCGAAGCTGGGCTGTGGTGTGTTTCTGCCGCTATATTAAGGATGACTTTGCTAAACATGGCAGGCCGGGTACATTGAACGGCTTTGCCAGGCACACTTGGCTCTCTGAAAACACTAAAGACATCAAACAACGAGGATTCGAACCCACGCATGCAGAGCACAATGGATTAGCAGTCCATCGCCTTAACCACTCGGCCACCTCGTCACTCGACCAAACCTGTTTTCCCGAAGCTGGGCAGTGGTGTGTTTCGGCAGCTATTTTAAGGATGATGTTGTTAAAGTTGGCAGCAAGGTTCTTTGAATGGCTTTGCCAGGCGCACTTTGCTCTCTCGACACATTCAGCTAAAGCTCGCCTTGAGGGGCACCTGTGCGGTTGACGTGTTCACTACATTTTCTCTCTGTTTCTGCAGCTATATTAAGGATGATGTCGCTAAATTTGGCAGGTAGGGTACATTGAACGGCTTTGCCAGGCGCACTTGGCTCTCTGAAAACACTAAAGACATCAAACGACGAGGATGGGATTCGAACCCACGCATGCAGAGCACAATGGATTAGCAGTCCATCGCCTTAACCACTCGGCCACCTCGTCACTCGACCAAGCCTGTTTTCCCGAAGCTGGGCAGTGGTGTGTTTCGGCAGCTATTTTAAGGATGATGCTGTTAAAGTTGGCAGCAAGGTTCTTTGAATGGCTTTGCCAGGCGCACTTTGCTCTCTCGACACATTCAGCTAAAGCTCGCCTTGAGGGGCACCTGTGCGGTTGACGTGTTCACCACATTTTCTCTCTGTTTCTGCAGCTATATTAAGGATGATGTCGCTAAATTTGGCAGGTAGGGTACATTGAACGGCTTTGCCAGGCGCACTTGTCTCTCTCGAAACACTAAACACATCAAACGACGAGGATGGGATTCGAACCCACGCGTGCAGAGCACAATGGATTAGCAGTCCATCGCCTTAACCACTCGGCCACCTCGTCACTCTCCTGCATGTGTTGCCCGAAGCTGGGCTGTGGTGTGTTTCTGCCGCTATATTAAGGATGACTTTGCTAAACATGGCAGGCCGGGTACATTGAACGGCTTTGCCAGGCACACTTGGCTCTCTGAAAACGCTAAAGACATCAAACGACGAGGATGGGATTCGAACCCACGCGTGCAGAGCACAATGGATTAGCAGTCCATCGCCTTAACCACTCGGCCACCTCGTCACTCGACCAGACCTGTTTTCCCGAAGCTGGGCAGTGGTGTGTTTCGGCAGCTATTTTAAGGATGATGTTGTTAAAGTTGGCAGCAAGGTTCTTTGAATGGCTTTGCCAGGCTCACTTTGCTCTCTCGACACATTCAGCTAAAGCTCGCCTTGAGGGGCACCTGTGCGGTTGACGTGTTCACTACATTTTCTCTCTGTTTCTGCAGCTATATTAAGGATGATGTCGCTAAATTTGGCAGGTAGGGTACATTGAACGGCTTTGCCAGGCGCACTTGGCTCTCTGAAAACACTAAAGACATCAAACGACGAGGATGGTATTCAAACCCACGTGTGCACAACACAACATAATAGCAGTCCATCACCTAACCACTCGGCCACCTCGCCACAACCTTTTGGATGTTGGAAGTAGTAATTTGGTGCTTTTCAACCCCTCTCATTAACATGATGGAGATACAGTTCACCATATTGTGTTGGAAATGGTTTGGCTGATGAAAGAGGTAACCCTTCAACTGACCTGCAAGGAGCATTGGGTTCTATGGGTTAGGAGACTCACAACTGTTTTGATAGAGGGAGATCTGCTTATGTTTCATTTGTGTGATGCTTCTGATTTGTTGGAAAGAACCTAGAGAGAACGCCTGGGTCGAGAAAAAGGCAGCATAGCTTGCATTGGACCTCTCTCAGAATATGTTTGCAGTGTCCTTGCACTCTTCATTATCCTACCCAACCTCGTAGGGAGCTCGTGGAATCGATCCCGAACTCAAACATATTCTTGGACATTGAGCTTTATAACTCCGCCCCTTTGCTACCAGGATCCACAATTCTCTCCCCCCAAAATTAGAAAGCAGCGCATTTTTTGTTCTTTGAGTGAAGAGATAACAATGATAAAACCTTTTTGTGCACATACCTCACCTGTTTCGTAGACACACCATGCAGCCGTCAGTGCCCAAAAGCTTATTACATGGCAGTTTAAAGCTTGATACCACCCTGTCGTTCCATGTCCAGATAAAAGCACGGAAGACGCTGCTCCTTTTGCCGGCATTCTTTCGCAGAGGCAATATCGTAGTCTATGAGGTTTATCCGAGACGTGATCTTTGCTGGTTGAAAACTTTACCCAATACCCCGCTGGGATGACTTGAAATATAGTCAGCCTTGGCAATTTTTGACGGTCTCTTAGGAGGCTTTAAGACTTGTTGAAAGAACAGAATTGTGCTTTCGCTCCTTGAAAGTGCTGCATTCACTGTGACGGCGAAGACATGAGCTTGAAGACGGTTGGTGTAGTCAGTATTTGGACCTCCCTTAGAATGTGTTTTTGTATTTATAAAGGTCATATCCATGCAACAGGGGCCTTCTTGTTTTGATCCTGTCCTCGACAATGTTTTCAGAAATGAACAGGTGCTTTTTCTGCAGCTACACTCTAAAAAATGCTGGGTTATTTAATCAACCCAACCGCTGGGTTATGAAATGTTTGACCCATTATGGGTTATTTATATGGATTTTGACTCAACACATGAGTTGGAAAAAATAACCCATCTACCCAACATACACCGTTGACCCAGCACGTGGGTTGTTTGTGCTTCGAACGTCATCACATCATCACAAGAAGAGTCCACCATACCCGGATCCACCACACACCGAGCGATCTTCAAAGAGAACTTCACTTTTCATCGAGCGAGGGAAATAAACTAAGGTAGAGTACTCTACATGTCATTTCTAATATATAAGACATATATTTTAACAACTAAGTTATAAGCTGGGTTGGTCGGAAGAGGGTGAGGCAAAGATGACACGTATTGATGCAATGGCCGTGAAGTGTTTATTTATAGAAATTGCGGTAAACGGTCTAGTGTCCGGAATACAGTGAGTCTACTTTAACGTTACCTTTCTAAAGTAATATCTTTATATTGTCGAGGCTAGTTGGTTGGTTTGTCTGGCTTGTTTGGCTAGCTTTAGCCATTATCATTGAAGCACTGGCTATTTTGATCGCGCTAATTTTTCCCCTGGAGCATTTAATGTGAACACAGTGTTAGACTGATTAAAGTATGTATAAACAGTGAGATAACCTGATATGCCAGACTAAATGCATGTATGTGCATTTATTTAAGTAATATGGTAACCCGCGATAGATAAGAAAACATTTCTTATATAAAATGGCGGCCTGGCTAGCAGGCTAACTTACATTATTTTAAGTTAACCGGATATAAATGAGCGCGCTTTTTGCCCTCAAATCTTTTAATGTGAAATGCGAAGGTATAACACAGTGTAAGACTTATTAAAGTATGTAAAAACAGTGAGATAACCTGATATGCCAGACTAAATGCATGCATGTGCATTTATTTAAGTAATATGGTGACCCGCGATAGATAACACAGTGTTAGACTTATTAAAGTATGTAAAAACATTGAAGTAACATAAAATGTCTGAATGTAAAATACATGTAATTTGAATTGTAGGCTATAGGGAGAGAGGGTCTCTCTATTTTGGCTGTTATCTTCACATTGGATTACATTCTGCTGCTAGTCTGCATTGCATTTGCATGGTGACATCTGAATAGTTAATACAATAGTAATTGTATATTTCCTTAACCTCATTTTGTGTTTGTTTCAGATCAATGGTCAGCTTTGTCATTGACACAACAGAGTGGCAGCTGACAGACCTTGTTGAAAGATTTCAAGGTAAGAAATATTTGTTTTCACATCCACAGCATATCAAGTCTGCATTGCTACTCAAGCCCTTTTCAGACATTAATTCTTATGAAATATAATTTTCTCTTTTTTTTTTCAATAGCTTCCATGTAATGTGTCAAAGTGACTCCAATAGATGAATAGGGCACATGTCTTTTGTAGACTTTCAGTGATTTATTCTATTTTGTAATAACAAATGATGGAATATGCATGTTTATCTTCCATTTAATTACCTATATATTTTAGTTTTGTACTCCTCAGTTGTAAAAACAGATTTCTTTGTGTTTTGTATTTTTTTGTCTTTTAGAGGAGGGGACTGATGAGGAGAGTTTTCTTCTTTTAGAAGAGGCAACCATCAACAGTTGATCCCAAGAGCTGGCCCTGGGCTGAAGTTCTTCAAAAAATTAGAGGACTTGTAAGATCAACATTAGAGGCACACACAGTTATTATTTCTAAATATTAAAAGGAATAGTTTACTTTGAAATTAATTTTCGAGATGTTTTAGCTTACCTCAAGGGCATGTAGATGTAGGTGTCTTTGTTTCCACCGTATTTTCAATTTTGTTTTGTTTTTTCGGTTAAACCGTTGTTGTCTATCAGTCATACACTGGAGGTTTAGGGGGTCCTCCCTCGGTTCACCCCAAAGAGCATGCACAGAGAAGTCAAAATTAAACATGATTTACACTGTTAGACCTTACCAGGTTTTTTTTACAGTAAAATACTGGCAACACTGTTGCCAGTTGTTTACTGTAGAAATGCACTAAAACTCGAGTTAACTAAAAAAAAAATAAAACTTATTAGCTTTAGTGCATTTTCACAGTAAATAACTGGCAACAGTGTTGCCAGTTATTTACTGTAAAAATGGACTAAAACTCGAGTTAACTAATTTCATTTGCAGAAACCAACTTAAAAGAATCAACTAAATTTATAATGCATTAATAATGTGAGCAAGGTATTATTGTAAACTTATTTAATTAGAAACAACAAAAATTAACTTTTGTAAATAAAGACATTTACACCGGATTCTGCAACTAACACAGACAGTGCCTTTTAAACAAAGCAACATGCAGCATATCATCAATGTTTGTAGATCTTCTCCTGGACTGAAGCACAGGCTCTACTCTTCAGCACAATGGTGACCCAAAAAACAAGATTTTACAGTAAACTACTGGCAACAGTGTTGCCAGTATAAACCTGTTTTATAACTTACAGTTTATTACTGTTAAAATACATTTTGTGGGAGTGTATTTTTATCTTACACTGTTAACCCTTTCAACCCCACAGGAAAATCCACACTACAAAGAGTAAAAATTAACATTGATGCAGTGTTGCAGTGAGATAATTAAGGGAATATGTAAGTGATTGTTGAGCATGAACACCTGCCCTGCGTCCCAATTCGCATACTATCCGTCCTAAATAGTATTCGAAAATAGAATTAGTACGTCCCAAATCGTAGTATGTTGAAATGAGTGTTTCAAAAAAACCCGGATGGTCTACTTTTTCCGGTCAGAATCCGAAGTGTAGATCGATGCACACTCTAACGGCTGATATTGCCCACAAACCATTGCGCGTTGGACGAGGATTCGGTTAGAACTACAAACACGAGTAAAAAGTGTTAAAAAAAAACTACAGACATGTAGTCGAAACGGAGGACGCGCGAGTCCCCGCGGTTGTGTAGAGAGGTTTAGATAAAGAGCTTTGAGTGATTCATTATCAGTATCTAACCTGACGAAAATGAATTTATTCAATGTTGTACACATTGCATTTGCAGCAGCATTGTGAACTTTTGTAAAGACACGTTTAGCCATTATGTTTTAAATGCATCATTATATTCAAATTGCAAACACACGAGGAGAGCATGAAAGACCCGCAACTGGCAGATGAACGCCCTCTCCGAAACGGTAGGAAATAAAATTAGATAGAATGGAGGATTTTAACTGTGACAAGATGATTGACAGGGCAGTACGGTGACAGGATGCAACGCAGCACGCGACAGAGCTGTCCGTTAAAGATGACGTGATAGTATGTCCCAAAGCTTGCCTACTCTTTTGCTACACACTCAAAAGTATGTACTTTTTCCTCACAAAAAGAGTACATACTTTTAGGACGTAGTATAAGTAAGCGAATTGGGACGCAGCACTGCTGTTAACAAGCAGAATCACTGAAGGAAAGAGGAACAACAAGAACAGAAAATAGAGAAACACAAGAACTACAACTGACTTCAGCCATTACACATTATTACACTTATTATTAACATGTATGGCTTTATTTCTGTCATACATCTATAGAAGATTTTGTTGAGATGTTTAATTAAAAATGTTTGGCTTGAAGTTACCATCATAGAGATCAGTGTTTGCTTTAGTTGGTCTGCTGACGCTGTAACACGAGATTTTCTTTAGACGCTGTGTTTAAGCAAGTCACACTTGTGCAGACATACAGTTTAGTAATGATTTGATTTGTCAAAATATGGCAATCATCATATGGTCTGTTCATTTACTAAATAATTCATTTTCACTCGTTCAGAGTTTCAATCTGAATCTCAACCAAAAGTGTTACATTACCACCACCGTAAAACCACAGCAATTAATTACGACTATTTGTTTTTAACATATCATACATAAACCAAAAACAGCGTTACAGCGCTGTTGAAACACCAATATATCAAAATTTAGCACATTCATCTCAGTAATGGTGGCAATTTCTTTTTTATTCATGCAGCAGTGCAAGCTGGGAGTTTTATACAATCCTGGAACCCAGCATGCACTGCTGCATGAAACTTTTGAATGTTACCGTTGTTGAGATGAATATTATAATTGTTGATGTCTGTGTGTGTCTGACTTGAGCAGGATATTATTTAAATGTTTTATGTGATTACAATAGTATTAAGAAGACATAATTTAACCAACATATTGATTTCATGTTGTAGATTCTCAGATTTATTTTATTACCATAACTTAATGTAAGTTTCATATTAAGTACCCATTTATTCTAAGAGTATAAACCAGAAAGATCTGAAAATCAGACATATCCAGAATGATCATGACATCATCACAAAAGCCAATAACACCAGATCAATTTCCTCTTGACTTTTTCTTGCTACAACAAATGTGTTTTAAAACTCACTGTTACAGCAGTCAGAAAGAGATAAATGTCACAAGTCCAGAGATAAGAGACCTACTAAAGCAAATACTAATCTCCATTATGGTGACAAAAAACTTTATTATTAATTAAATCTCTGTTAATTCTCAACAAGAACTTTTGTACATGTATGAAATAAATAATGTTAAACTGGTTTGTAAACTGTTTTCACACTCAGTGTTGCTAGAAGTCAGTTGTAGATCTTGTGTTTCTCTTTCTCAGTTCTTGTTTCTCTGTCCTTCAGTGATTCTGCTTATCAGGTGTTCATCAGTGTCTCAATTCACTCACTTCTTTTCATTCAAGTGGACTATATTAGTGAACTAATGTAGGGAATAGTGAATGAGGGTATAGGGTGTGATTAGGAACACAGTCTCTGAGTGTTGACTTTGAGAGCTGTTAATTCACAGTATATTCCTGTAGGCTAGTTGTGTTTTCTACGGTATATTACTGTTTTAATGGAAAATGGTATGATAGTGTCAGAATTTGGCCTGTTGCCAGTATTTTACTGTAATAAACCTGGTAAGGTCTAACAGTGTAATGACTCGTAAATGTAAGTACACATCGATGGCCTAAGACAATAAACGAGTGGTTTGTGTGAAAAAACGAACAGTATTTATATAGTTTTTTACCTCGTGTAACTGATCTGACGGCAGAGGCGTTTCAGTCTGTGTATGCGCCGGAAGTGATCACTTGCGTCTGTACGTCACTCATTGTTTACACAGAGTTTTGGAAGTTTTACCTTTCACTGTGAAGATCTAAACATATTTATATATACAGGAAATCGCCATGGAAGAAGATTTCGATATATCTAAATGTTTAGTGAAAGGTTAAACTCCCGAAATCTCTCTGTAAACAATGAGTGACGTATACGCGCAAGCGATCACTTCTGGCGCATGCACAGACTGAAGCGCCCCTGCCGTCAGATCAGTTGCCAATGGCTGAGTTACACGAGGTAAAAACGATATAAATACTGTTCGTTTTCTCACACAAACCGCTCGTTTTGTGTCTTAGGCCATCACTGTGTACTTACATTTACGAGTCATTCAATCATGTTTAATTTGGACTTCTCTGTGCATGCTCTTTGACATTAACCGGGGGAGGACCCCCTAAACCTCCATTATATGACTGATTGACAACAATGGTTTGACCGAAAGATATCAAAATTGAAAATACTGTGGAAACAAAGACACCTACATCTTGGATGCCCTTGAGGTAAGATAAAACATATCAAAAATTAAATTCAAAGTGAACTATCCCTTTAATAGTTTCTTTGGGAAGATACCAGAATACTTGCTTGCAAGTAGAGCTAATGGCTCCCGTTGACTGTTGGCCTGTTAAATGTTCAGCCAGTTCATTCATAATTGAATGTTTTCCTACTTCAGTGATATTAACTGCAGTTCCACTAATATTGTTGATATTAAAGTAATACAATAATTTTTCAAAGATTCCATTGTTGTTTTGTTTTTGTATTGTTTAAGTGTTTATTGCATAATCTATGCATACATCTAGCATGTATTCTGTTCTAGGTTTGTAGTGTAACAGTTTTATAGTTATGAGTAGTCTATTGCCTTTTTTTTTTTTAATTGTACTGTAATGTGCTAGAATTAGTCTGGCATATGGGTTAATTTGACCCAGCATTTGGGTACACTATATAACAAATATGTAGTTGAATCAACCCAGAATTGTAATTAATTTGACCCAGCATTTGGGTACGCTATATAACAAATTTGTAGTTAAATCAACCCAGAATTTTATTTAATTTGACCCAGCATTTGAGTAGAAATGAACAACTCATCTGTTGGGTTAAAAATGACCGACCCATCTTGCTGGGTCAAATTAACTACTGCTGGGCTGGTGCAATATTGATCCAGCAGTTGGGTTATACAACAAACCAAGTTGGGTTATTTTTAACCCATCATTTTTTAGAGTGTACAATTAAAATGAAATTCAGCTAAAGCTTGCCTTGAGGGGCACCCCTGCAGTTGACCTGTTCGCTAGGCTCTCTGTTTCTGCAGCTATTTTAAGGATGACGTCGTTAAAGTTGGCAGCAAGGTCCTTTGCCAGGCGCACTTGTCTCTCTCAAAACACTAAACACATCAAACGACAAGGATGGGATTCGAACCCACGCGTGCAGAGCACAATGGATTAGCAGTCCATCGCCTTAACCACTCGGCCACCTCGTCACTCTCCTGCATGTGTTGCCCGAAGCTGGGCTGTGGTGTGTTTCTGCCGCTATATTAAGGATGACTTTGCTAAACATGGCAGGCCGGGTACATTGCATGGCTTTGCCAGGCACACTTGGCTCTCTGAAAACGCTAAAGACATCAAACGACGAGGATGTTTGCAGTGTCCTTGCACTCTTCATTATCCTACCCAACCTCGTAGGGAGCTCGTGGAATCGATCCCGAACTCAAACATATTCTTGGACATTGAGCTTTATAACTCCGCCCCTTTGCTACCAGGATCCACAATTCTCTCCCCCCAAAATTAGAAAGCAGCGCATTTTTTGTTCTTTGAGTGAAGAGATAACAATGATAAAACCTTTTTGTGCACATACCTCACCTGTTTCTCTTAGGAGGCTTTGAGACTTGTTGAAAGAACAGAATTGTGCTTTCGCTCCTTGAAAGTGCTGCATTCACTGTGACGGCAAAGACATGAGCTTGAAGACGGTTGGTGTAGTCAGTATTTGGACCTCCCTTAGAATGTATTTTTGTTTTTATAAAGATCATATCCATGCAACAGGGGCCTTCTTGTTTTGATCCTGTCCTCGACAATGTTTTCAGAAATGAACAGGTGCTTTTTCTGCAGCTACAATTAAAATGAAATTCAGCTAAAGCTTGCCTTGAGGGGCACCCCTGCAGTTGACCTGTTCGCTAGGCTCTCTGTTTCTGCAGCTATTTTAAGGATGACGTCGTTAAAGTTGGCAGCAAGGTTCTTTGAATGGCTTTGCCAGGCGCACTTTGCTCTCTCGACACATTCAGCTAAAGCTCGCCTTGAGGGGCACCTGTGCGGTTGACGTGTTCACTACATTTTCTCTCTGTTTCTGCAGCTATATTAAGGATGATGTCGCTAAATTTGGCAGGTAGGGTACATTGAACGGCTTTGCCAGGCGCACTTGGCTCTCTGAAAACACTAAAGACATCAAACGACGAGGATGGTATTCAAACCCACGTGTGCACAACACAACATAATAGCAGTCCATCACCTAACCACTCGGCCACCTCGCCACAACCTTTTGGATGTTGGAAGTAGTAATTTGGTGCTTTTCAACCCCTCTCATTAACATGATGGAGATACAGTTCACCATATTGTGTTGGAAATGGTTTGGCTGATGAAAGAGGTAACCCTTCGACTGACCTGCAAGGAGCATTGGGTTCTATGGGTTAGGAGACTCACAACTGTTTTGATAGAGGGAGATCTGCTTATGTTTCATTTGTGTGCTGCTTCTGATTTGTTGGAAAGAACCTAGAGAGAACGCCTGGGTCGAGAAAAAGGCAGCATAGCTTGCATTGGACCTCTCTCAGAATATGTTTGCAGTGTCCTTGCACTCTTCATTATCCTACCCAACCTCGTAGGGAGCTCGTGGAATCGATCCCGAACTCAAACATATTCTTGGACATTGAGCTTTATAACTCCGCCCCTTTGTTACCAGGATCCACAATTCTCTCCCCCCAAAATTAGAAAGCAGCGCATTTTTTGTTCTTTGAGTGAAGAGATAACAATGATAAAACCTTTTTGTGCACATACCTCACCTGTTTCGTAGACACACCATGCAGCCGTCAGTGCCCAAAAGCTTATTACATGGCAGTTTAAAGCTTGATACCACCCTGTCGTTCCATGTCCAGATAAAAGCACGGAAGACGCTGCTCCTTTTGCCGGCATTCTTTCGCAGAGGCAATATCGTAGTCTATGAGGTTTATCCGAGACGTGATCTTTGCTGGTTGAAAACTTTACCCAATACCCCGCTGGGATGACTTGAAATATAGTCAGTCTTGGCAATTTTTGACGGTCTCTTAGGAGGCTTTGAGACTTGTTGAAAGAACAGAATTGTGCTTTCGCTCCTTGAAAGTGCTGCATTCACTGTGACGGCGAAGACATGAGCTTGAAGACGGTTGGTGTAGTCAGTATTTGGACCTCCCTTAGAATGTGTTTTTGTATTTATAAAGGTCATATCCATGCAACAGGGGCCTTCTTGTTTTGATCCTGTCCTCGACAATGTTTTCAGAAATGAACAGGTGCTTTTTCTGCAGCTACAATTAAAATGAAATTCAGCTAAAGCTTGCCTTGAGGGGCACCCCTGCAGTTGACCTGTTCGCTAGGCTCTCTGTTTCTGCAGCTATTTTAAGGATGACGTCGTTAAAGTTGGCAGCAAGGTCCTTTGCCAGGCGCACTTGTCTCTCTCAAAACACTAAACACATCAAACGACAAGGATGGGATTCGAACCCACGCGTGCAGAGCACAATGGATTAGCAGTCCATCGCCTTAACCACTCGGCCACCTCGTCACTCGCCTGCATGTGTTGCCCGAAGCTGGGCTGTGGTGTGTTTCTGCCGCTATATTAAGGATGACTTTGCTAAACATGGCAGGCCGGGTACATTGAACGGCTTTGCCAGGCACACTTGGCTCTCTGAAAACACTAAAGACATCAAACGACGAGGATGGGATTCGAACCCACGCATGCAGAGCACAATGGATTAGCAGTCCATCGCCTTAACCACTCGGCCACCTCGTCACTCGACCAAGCCTGTTTTCCCGAAGCTGGGCAGTGGTGTGTTTCGGCAGCTATTTTAAGGATGATGCTGTTAAAGTTGGCAGCAAGGTTCTTTGAATGGCTTTGCCAGGCGCACTTTGCTCTCTCGACACATTCAGCTAAAGCTCGCCTTGAGGGGCACCTGTGCGGTTGACGTGTTCACCACATTTTCTCTCTGTTTCTGCAGCTATATTAAGGATGATGTCGCTAAATTTGGCAGGTAGGGTACATTGAACGGCTTTGCCAGGCGCACTTGTCTCTCTCGAAACACTAAACACATCAAACGACGAGGATGGGATTCGAACCCACGCGTGCAGAGCACAATGGATTAGCAGTCCATCGCCTTAACCACTCGGCCACCTCGTCACTCGCCTGCATGTGTTGCCCGAAGCTGGGCTGTGGTGTGTTTCTGCCGCTATATTAAGGATGACTTTGCTAAACATGGCAGGCCGGGTACATTGAACGGCTTTGCCAGGCACACTTGGCTCTCTGAAAACACTAAAGACATCAAACAACGAGGATTCGAACCCACGCATGCAGAGCACAATGGATTAGCAGTCCATCGCCTTAACCACTCGGCCACCTCGTCACTCGACCAAACCTGTTTTCCCGAAGCTGGGCAGTGGTGTGTTTCGGCAGCTATTTTAAGGATGATGTTGTTAAAGTTGGCAGCAAGGTTCTTTGAATGGCTTTGCCAGGCGCACTTTGCTCTCTCGACACATTCAGCTAAAGCTCGCCTTGAGGGGCACCTGTGCGGTTGACGTGTTCACTACATTTTCTCTCTGTTTCTGCAGCTATATTAAGGATGATGTCGCTAAATTTGGCAGGTAGGGTACATTGAACGGCTTTGCCAGGCGCACTTGGCTCTCTGAAAACACTAAAGACATCAAACGACGAGGATGGGATTCGAACCCACGCATGCAGAGCACAATGGATTAGCAGTCCATCGCCTTAACCACTCGGCCACCTCGTCACTCGACCAAGCCTGTTTTCCCGAAGCTGGGCAGTGGTGTGTTTCGGCAGCTATTTTAAGGATGATGCTGTTAAAGTTGGCAGCAAGGTTCTTTGAATGGCTTTGCCAGGCGCACTTTGCTCTCTCGACACATTCAGCTAAAGCTCGCCTTGAGGGGCACCTGTGCGGTTGACGTGTTCACCACATTTTCTCTCTGTTTCTGCAGCTATATTAAGGATGATGTCGCTAAAGTTGGCAGGTAGGGTACATTGAACGGCTTTGCCAGGCGCACTTGTCTCTCTCGAAACACTAAACACATCAAACGACGAGGATGGGATTCGAACCCACGCGTGCAGAGCACAATGGATTAGCAGTCCATCGCCTTAACCACTCGGCCACCTCGTCACTCGCCTGCATGTGTTGCCCGAAGCTGGGCTGTGGTGTGTTTCTGCCGCTATATTAAGGATGACTTTGCTAAACATGGCAGGCCGGGTACATTGAACGGATTTGCCAGGCACACTTCGCTCTCTGAAAACGCTAAAGACATCAAACGACGAGGATGGGATTCGAACCCACGCGTGCAGAGCACAATGGATTAGCAGTCCATCGCCTTAACCACTCGGCCACCTCGTCACTCTCCTGCATGTGTTGCCCGAAGCTGGGCTGTGGTGTGTTTCTGCCGCTATATTAAGGATGACTTTGCTAAACATGGCAGGCCGGGTACATTGAACGGCTTTGCCAGGCACACTTGGCTCTCTGAAAACGCTAAAGACATCAAACGACGAGGATGGGATTCGAACCCACGCGTGCAGAGCACAATGGATTAGCAGTCCATCGCCTTAACCACTCGGCCACCTCGTCACTCGACCAGACCTGTTTTCCCGAAGCTGGGCAGTGGTGTGTTTCGGCAGCTATTTTAAGGATGATGTTGTTAAAGTTGGCAGCAAGGTTCTTTGAATGGCTTTGCCAGGCTCACTTTGCTCTCTCGACACATTCAGCTAAAGCTCGCCTTGAGGGGCACCTGTGCGGTTGACGTGTTCACTACATTTTCTCTCTGTTTCTGCAGCTATATTAAGGATGATGTCGCTAAATTTGGCAGGTAGGGTACATTGAACGGCTTTGCCAGGCGCACTTGGCTCTCTGAAAACACTAAAGACATCAAACGACGAGGATGGTATTCAAACCCACGTGTGCACAACACAACATAATAGCAGTCCATCACCTAACCACTCGGCCACCTCGCCACAACCTTTTGGATGTTGGAAGTAGTAATTTGGTGCTTTTCAACCCCTCTCATTAACATGATGGAGATACAGTTCACCATATTGTGTTGGAAATGGTTTGGCTGATGAAAGAGGTAACCCTTCAACTGACCTGCAAGGAGCATTGGGTTCTATGGGTTAGGAGACTCACAACTGTTTTGATAGAGGGAGATCTGCTTATGTTTCATTTGTGTGATGCTTCTGATTTGTTGGAAAGAACCTAGAGAGAACGCCTGGGTCGAGAAAAAGGCAGCATAGCTTGCATTGGACCTCTCTCAGAATATGTTTGCAGTGTCCTTGCACTCTTCATTATCCTACCCAACCTCGTAGGGAGCTCGTGGAATCGATCCCGAACTCAAACATATTCTTGGACATTGAGCTTTATAACTCCGCCCCTTTGCTACCAGGATCCACAATTCTCTCCCCCCAAAATTAGAAAGCAGCGCATTTTTTGTTCTTTGAGTGAAGAGATAACAATGATAAAACCTTTTTGTGCACATACCTCACCTGTTTCGTAGACACACCATGCAGCCGTCAGTGCCCAAAAGCTTATTACATGGCAGTTTAAAGCTTGATACCACCCTGTCGTTCCATGTCCAGATAAAAGCACGGAAGACGCTGCTCCTTTTGCCGGCATTCTTTCGCAGAGGCAATATCGTAGTCTATGAGGTTTATCCGAGACGTGATCTTTGCTGGTTGAAAACTTTACCCAATACCCCGCTGGGATGACTTGAAATATAGTCAGCCTTGGCAATTTTTGACGGTCTCTTAGGAGGCTTTGAGACTTGTTGAAAGAACAGAATTGTGCTTTCGCTCCTTGAAAGTGCTGCATTCACTGTGACGGCGAAGACATGAGCTTGAAGACGGTTGGTGTAGTCAGTATTTGGACCTCCCTTAGAATGTGTTTTTGTATTTATAAAGGTCATATCCATGCAACAGGGGCCTTCTTGTTTTGATCCTGTCCTCGACAATGTTTTCAGAAATGAACAGGTGCTTTTTCTGCAGCTACAATTAAAATGAAATTCAGCTAAAGCTTGCCTTGAGGGGCACCCCTGCAGTTGACCTGTTCGCTAGGCTCTCTGTTTCTGCAGCTATTTTAAGGATGACGTCGTTAAAGTTGGCAGCAAGGTCCTTTGCCAGGCGCACTTGTCTCTCTCAAAACACTAAACACATCAAACGACAAGGATGGGATTCGAACCCACGCGTGCAGAGCACAATGGATTAGCAGTCCATCGCCTTAACCACTCGGCCACCTCGTCACTCGCCTGCATGTGTTGCCCGAAGCTGGGCTGTGGTGTGTTTCTGCCGCTATATTAAGGATGACTTTGCTAAACATGGCAGGCCGGGTACATTGAACGGCTTTGCCAGGCACACTTGGCTCTCTGAAAACACTAAAGACATCAAACCACGAGGATGGGATTCGAACCCACGCATGCAGAGCACAATGGATTAGCAGTCCATCGCCTTAACCACTCGGCCACCTCGTCACTCGACCAAGCCTGTTTTCCCGAAGCTGGGCAGTGGTGTGTTTCGGCAGCTATTTTAAGGATGATGTTGTTAAAGTTGGCAGCAAGGTTCTTTGAATGGCTTTGCCAGGCGCACTTTGCTCTCTCGACACATTCAGCTAAAGCTCGCCTTGAGGGGCACCTGTGCGGTTGACGTGTTCACCACATTTTCTCTCTGTTTCTGCAGCTATATTAAGGATGATGTCGCTAAATTTGGCAGGTAGGGTACATTGAACGGCTTTGCCAGGCGCACTTGTCTCTCTCGAAACACTAAACACATCAAACGACGAGGATGGGATTCGAACCCACGCGTGCAGAGCACAATGGATTAGCAGTCCATCGCCTTAACCACTCGGCCACCTCGTCACTCGCCTGCATGTGTTGCCCGAAGCTGGGCTCTGGTGTGTTTCTGCCGCTATATTAAGGATGACTTTGCTAAATATGGCAGGCCGGGTACATTGAACGGCTTTGCCAGGCACACTTGGCTCTCTGAAAACACTAAAGACATCAAACAACGAGGATTCGAACCCACGCATGCAGAGCACAATGGATTAGCAGTCCATCGCCTTAACCACTCGGCCACCTCGTCACTCGACCAAACCTGTTTTCCCGAAGCTGGGCAGTGGTGTGTTTCGGCAGCTATTTTAAGGATGATGTTGTTAAAGTTGGCAGCAAGGTTCTTTGAATGGCTTTGCCAGGCGCACTTTGCTCTCTCGACACATTCAGCTAAAGCTCGCCTTGAGGGGCACCTGTGCGGTTGACGTGTTCACTACATTTTCTCTCTGTTTCTGCAGCTATATTAAGGATGATGTCGCTAAATTTGGCAGGTAGGGTACATTGAACGGCTTTGCCAGGCGCACTTGGCTCTCTGAAAACACTAAAGACATCAAACGACGAGGATGGGATTCGAACCCACGCATGCAGAGCACAATGGATTAGCAGTCCATCGCCTTAACCACTCGGCCACCTCGTCACTCGACCAAGCCTGTTTTCCCGAAGCTGGGCAGTGGTGTGTTTCGGCAGCTATTTTAAGGATGATGCTGTTAAAGTTGGCAGCAAGGTTCTTTGAATGGCTTTGCCAGGCGCACTTTGCTCTCTCGACACATTCAGCTAAAGCTCGCCTTGAGGGGCACCTGTGCGGTTGACGTGTTCACCACATTTTCTCTCTGTTTCTGCAGCTATATTAAGGATGATGTCGCTAAATTTGGCAGGTAGGGTACATTGAACGGCTTTGCCAGGCGCACTTGTCTCTCTCGAAACACTAAACACATCAAACGACGAGGATGGGATTCGAACCCACGCGTGCAGAGCACAATGGATTAGCAGTCCATCGCCTTAACCACTCGGCCACCTCGTCACTCGCCTGCATGTGTTGCCCGAAGCTGGGCTGTGGTGTGTTTCTGCCGCTATATTAAGGATGACTTTGCTAAACATGGCAGGCCGGGTACATTGAATGGCTTTGCCAGGCACACTTCGCTCTCTGAAAACGCTAAAGACATCAAACGACAAGGATGGGATTCGAACCCACGCATGCAGAGCACAATGGATTAGCAGTCCATCGCCTTAACCACTCGGCCACCTCGTCACTCGACCAAACCTGTTTTCCCGAAGCTGGGCAGTGGTGTGTTTCGGCAGCTATTTTAAGGATGATGTTGTTAAAGTTGGCAGCAAGGTTCTTTGAATGGCTTTGCCAGGCTCACTTTGCTCTCTCGACACATTCAGCTAAAGCTCGCCTTGAGGGGCACCTGTGCGGTTGACGTGTTCACTACATTTTCTCTCTGTTTCTGCAGCTATATTAAGGATGATGTCGCTAAATTTGGCAGGTAGGGTACATTGAACGGCTTTGCCAGGCGCACTTGGCTCTCTGAAAAAACTAAAGACATCAAACGACGAGGATGGTATTCAAACCCACGTGTGCACAACACAACATAATAGCAGTCCATCACCTAACCACTCGGCCACCTCGCCACAACCTTTTGGATGTTGGAAGTAGTAATTTGGTGCTTTTCAACCCCTCTCATTAACATGATGGAGATACAGTTCACCATATTGTGTTGGAAATGGTTTGGCTGATGAAAGAGGTAACCCTTCAACTGACCTGCAAGGAGCATTGGGTTCTATGGGTTAGGAGACTCACAACTGTTTTGATAGAGGGAGATCTGCTTATGTTTCATTTGTGTGATGCTTCTGATTTGTTGGAAAGAACCTAGAGAGAACGCCTGGGTCGAGAAAAAGGCAGCATAGCTTGCATTGGACCTCTCTCAGAATATGTTTGCAGTGTCCTTGCACTCTTCATTATCCTACCCAACCTCGTAGGGAGCTCGTGGAATCGATCCCGAACTCAAACATATTCTTGGACATTGAGCTTTATAACTCCGCCCCTTTGCTACCAGGATCCACAATTCTCTCCCCCCAAAATTAGAAAGCAGCGCATTTTTTGTTCTTTGAGTGAAGAGATAACAATGATAAAACCTTTTTGTGCACATACCTCACCTGTTTCGTAGACACACCATGCAGCCGTCAGTGCCCAAAAGCTTATTACATGGCAGTTTAAAGCTTGATACCACCCTGTCGTTCCATGTCCAGATAAAAGCACGGAAGACGCTGCTCCTTTTGCCGGCATTCTTTCGCAGAGGCAATATCGTAGTCTATGAGGTTTATCCGAGACGTGATCTTTGCTGGTTGAAAACTTTACCCAATACCCCGCTGGGATGACTTGAAATATAGTCAGCCTTGGCAATTTTTGACGGTCTCTTAGGAGGCTTTGAGACTTGTTGAAAGAACAGAATTGTGCTTTCGCTCCTTGAAAGTGCTGCATTCACTGTGACGGCGAAGACATGAGCTTGAAGACGGTTGGTGTAGTCAGTATTTGGACCTCCCTTAGAATGTGTTTTTGTATTTATAAAGGTCATATCCATGCAACAGCGGCCTTCTTGTTTTGATCCTGTCCTCGACAATGTTTTCAGAAATGAACAGGTGCTTTTTCTGCAGCTACAATTAAAATGAAATTCAGCTAAAGCTTGCCTTGAGGGGCACCCCTGCAGTTGACCTGTTCGCTAGGCTCTCTGTTTCTGCAGCTATTTTAAGGATGACGTCGTTAAAGTTGGCAGCAAGGTCCTTTGCCAGGCGCACTTGTCTTTCTCAAAACACTAAACACATCAAACGACAATGATGGGATTCGAACCCACGCGTGCAGAGCACAATGGATTAGCAGTCCATCGCCTTAACCACTCGGCCACCTCGTCACTCGCCTGCATGTGTTGCCCGAAGCTGGGCTGTGGTGTGTTTCTGCCGCTATATTAAGGATGACTTTGCTAAACATGGCAGGCCGGGTACATTGAACGGCTTTGCCAGGCACACTTGGCTCTCTGAAAACACTAAAGACATCAAACGACGAGGATGGGATTCGAACCCACGCATGCAGAGCACAATGGATTAGCAGTCCATCGCCTTAACCACTCGGCCACCTCGTCACTCGACCAAGCCTGTTTTCCCGAAGCTGGGCAGTGGTGTGTTTCGGCAGCTATTTTAAGGATGATGCTGTTAAAGTTGGCAGCAAGGTTCTTTGAATGGCTTTGCCAGGCGCACTTTGCTCTCTCGACACATTCAGCTAAAGCTCGCCTTGAGGGGCACCTGTGCGGTTGACGTGTTCACCACATTTTCTCTCTGTTTCTGCAGCTATATTAAGGATGATGTCGCTAAATTTGGCAGGTAGGGTACATTGAACGGCTTTGCCAGGCGCACTTGTCTCTCTCGAAACACTAAACACATCAAACGACGAGGATGGGATTCGAACCCACGCGTGCAGAGCACAATGGATTAGCAGTCCATCGCCTTAACCACTCGGCCACCTCGTCACTCGCCTGCATGTGTTGCCCGAAGCTGGGCTGTGGTGTGTTTCTGCCGCTATATTAAGGATGACTTTGCTAAACATGGCAGGCCGGGTACATTGAACGGCTTTGCCAGGCACACTTGGCTCTCTGAAAACACTAAAGACATCAAACAACGAGGATTCGAACCCACGCATGCAGAGCACAATGGATTAGCAGTCCATCGCCTTAACCACTCGGCCACCTCGTCACTCGACCAAACCTGTTTTCCCGAAGCTGGGCAGTGGTGTGTTTCGGCAGCTATTTTAAGGATGATGTTGTTAAAGTTGGCAGCAAAGTTCTTTGAATGGCTTTGCCAGGCGCACTTTGCTCTCTCGACACATTCAGCTAAAGCTCGCCTTGAGGGGCACCTGTGCGGTTGACGTGTTCACTACATTTTCTCTCTGTTTCTGCAGCTATATTAAGAATGATGTCGCTAAATTTGGCAGGTAGGGTACATTGAACGGCTTTGCCAGGCGCACTTGTCTCTCTCGAAACACTAAACACATCAAACGACGAGGATGGGATTCGAACCCACGCGTGCAGAGCACAATGGATTAGCAGTCCATCGCCTTAACCACTCGGCCACCTCGTCACTCTCCAGCATGTGTTGCCCGAAGCTGGGCTGTGGTGTGTTTCTGCCGCTATATTAAGGATGACTTTGCTAAACATGGCAGGCCGGGTACATTGAACGGCTTTGCCAGGCACACTTCGCTCTCTGAAAACGCTAAAGACATCAAACGACGAGGATGGGATTCGAACCCACGCGTGCAGAGCACAATGGATTAGCAGTCCATCGCCTTAACCACTCGGCCACCTCGTCACTCTCCTGCATGTGTTGCCCGAAGCTGGGCTGTGGTGTGTTTCTGCCGCTATATTAAGGATGACTTTGCTAAACATGGCAGGCCGGGTACATTGAATGGCTTTGCCAGGCACACTTGGCTCTCTGAAAACGCTAAAGACATCAAACAACGAGGATGGGATTCGAACCCACGCATGCAGAGCACAATGGATTAGCAGTCCATCGCCTTAACCACTCGGCCACCTCGTCACTCGACCAAGCCTGTTTTCCCGAAGCTGGGCAGTGGTGTGTTTCGGCAGCTATTTTAAGGATGATGCTGTTAAAGTTGGCAGCAAGGTTCTTTGAATGGCTTTGCCAGGCGCACTTTGCTCTCTCGACACATTCAGCTAAAGCTCGCCTTGAGGGGCACCTGTGCGGTTGACGTGTTCACCACATTTTCTCTCTGTTTCTGCAGCTATATTAAGGATGATGTCGCTAAATTTGGCAGGTAGGGTACATTGAACGGCTTTGCCAGGCGCACTTGTCTCTCTCGAAACACTAAACACATCAAACGACGAGGATGGGATTCGAACCCACGCGTGCAGAGCACAATGGATTAGCAGTCCATCGCCTTAACCACTCGGCCACCTCGTCACTCGCCTGCATGTGTTGCCCGAAGCTGGGCTGTGGTGTGTTTCTGCCGCTATATTAAGGATGACTTTGCTAAACATGGCAGGCCGGGTACATTGAATGGCTTTGCCAGGCACACTTCGCTCTCTGAAAACGCTAAAGACATCAAACGACAAGGATGGGATTCGAACCCACGCATGCAGAGCACAATGGATTAGCAGTCCATCGCCTTAACCACTCGGCCACCTCGTCACTCGACCAAACCTGTTTTCCCGAAGCTGGGCAGTGGTGTGTTTCGGCAGCTATTTTAAGGATGATGTTGTTAAAGTTGGCAGCAAGGTTCTTTGAATGGCTTTGCCAGGCTCACTTTGCTCTCTCGACACATTCAGCTAAAGCTCGCCTTGAGGGGCACCTGTGCGGTTGACGTGTTCACTACATTTTCTCTCTGTTTCTGCAGCTATATTAAGGATGATGTCGCTAAATTTGGCAGGTAGGGTACATTGAACGGCTTTGCCAGGCGCACTTGGCTCTCTGAAAAAACTAAAGACATCAAACGACGAGGATGGTATTCAAACCCACGTGTGCACAACACAACATAATAGCAGTCCATCACCTAACCACTCGGCCACCTCGCCACAACCTTTTGGATGTTGGAAGTAGTAATTTGGTGCTTTTCAACCCCTCTCATTAACATGATGGAGATACAGTTCACCATATTGTGTTGGAAATGGTTTGGCTGATGAAAGAGGTAACCCTTCAACTGACCTGCAAGGAGCATTGGGTTCTATGGGTTAGGAGACTCACAACTGTTTTGATAGAGGGAGATCTGCTTATGTTTCATTTGTGTGATGCTTCTGATTTGTTGGAAAGAACCTAGAGAGAACGCCTGGGTCGAGAAAAAGGCAGCATAGCTTGCATTGGACCTCTCTCAGAATATGTTTGCAGTGTCCTTGCACTCTTCATTATCCTACCCAACCTCGTAGGGAGCTCGTGGAATCGATCCCGAACTCAAACATATTCTTGGACATTGAGCTTTATAACTCCGCCCCTTTGCTACCAGGATCCACAATTCTCTCCCCCCAAAATTAGAAAGCAGCGCATTTTTTGTTCTTTGAGTGAAGAGATAACAATGATAAAACCTTTTTGTGCACATACCTCACCTGTTTCGTAGACACACCATGCAGCCGTCAGTGCCCAAAAGCTTATTACATGGCAGTTTAAAGCTTGATACCACCCTGTCGTTCCATGTCCAGATAAAAGCACGGAAGACGCTGCTCCTTTTGCCGGCATTCTTTCGCAGAGGCAATATCGTAGTCTATGAGGTTTATCCGAGACGTGATCTTTGCTGGTTGAAAACTTTACCCAATACCCCGCTGGGATGACTTGAAATATAGTCAGCCTTGGCAATTTTTGACGGTCTCTTAGGAGGCTTTGAGACTTGTTGAAAGAACAGAATTGTGCTTTCGCTCCTTGAAAGTGCTGCATTCACTGTGACGGCGAAGACATGAGCTTGAAGACGGTTGGTGTAGTCAGTATTTGGACCTCCCTTAGAATGTGTTTTTGTATTTATAAAGGTCATATCCATGCAACAGCGGCCTTCTTGTTTTGATCCTGTCCTCGACAATGTTTTCAGAAATGAACAGGTGCTTTTTCTGCAGCTACAATTAAAATGAAATTCAGCTAAAGCTTGCCTTGAGGGGCACCCCTGCAGTTGACCTGTTCGCTAGGCTCTCTGTTTCTGCAGCTATTTTAAGGATGACGTCGTTAAAGTTGGCAGCAAGGTCCTTTGCCAGGCGCACTTGTCTTTCTCAAAACACTAAACACATCAAACGACAATGATGGGATTCGAACCCACGCGTGCAGAGCACAATGGATTAGCAGTCCATCGCCTTAACCACTCGGCCACCTCGTCACTCGCCTGCATGTGTTGCCCGAAGCTGGGCTGTGGTGTGTTTCTGCCGCTATATTAAGGATGACTTTGCTAAACATGGCAGGCCGGGTACATTGAACGGCTTTGCCAGGCACACTTGGCTCTCTGAAAACACTAAAGACATCAAACGACGAGGATGGGATTCGAACCCACGCATGCAGAGCACAATGGATTAGCAGTCCATCGCCTTAACCACTCGGCCACCTCGTCACTCGACCAAGCCTGTTTTCCCGAAGCTGGGCAGTGGTGTGTTTCGGCAGCTATTTTAAGGATGATGCTGTTAAAGTTGGCAGCAAGGTTCTTTGAATGGCTTTGCCAGGCGCACTTTGCTCTCTCGACACATTCAGCTAAAGCTCGCCTTGAGGGGCACCTGTGCGGTTGACGTGTTCACCACATTTTCTCTCTGTTTCTGCAGCTATATTAAGGATGATGTCGCTAAATTTGGCAGGTAGGGTACATTGAACGGCTTTGCCAGGCGCACTTGTCTCTCTCGAAACACTAAACACATCAAACGACGAGGATGGGATTCGAACCCACGCGTGCAGAGCACAATGGATTAGCAGTCCATCGCCTTAACCACTCGGCCACCTCGTCACTCGCCTGCATGTGTTGCCCGAAGCTGGGCTGTGGTGTGTTTCTGCCGCTATATTAAGGATGACTTTGCTAAACATGGCAGGCCGGGTACATTGAACGGCTTTGCCAGGCACACTTGGCTCTCTGAAAACACTAAAGACATCAAACAACGAGGATTCGAACCCACGCATGCAGAGCACAATGGATTAGCAGTCCATCGCCTTAACCACTCGGCCACCTCGTCACTCGACCAAACCTGTTTTCCCGAAGCTGGGCAGTGGTGTGTTTCGGCAGCTATTTTAAGGATGATGTTGTTAAAGTTGGCAGCAAAGTTCTTTGAATGGCTTTGCCAGGCGCACTTTGCTCTCTCGACACATTCAGCTAAAGCTCGCCTTGAGGGGCACCTGTGCGGTTGACGTGTTCACTACATTTTCTCTCTGTTTCTGCAGCTATATTAAGAATGATGTCGCTAAATTTGGCAGGTAGGGTACATTGAACGGCTTTGCCAGGCGCACTTGTCTCTCTCGAAACACTAAACACATCAAACGACGAGGATGGGATTCGAACCCACGCGTGCAGAGCACAATGGATTAGCAGTCCATCGCCTTAACCACTCGGCCACCTCGTCACTCTCCAGCATGTGTTGCCCGAAGCTGGGCTGTGGTGTGTTTCTGCCGCTATATTAAGGATGACTTTGCTAAACATGGCAGGCCGGGTACATTGAACGGCTTTGCCAGGCACACTTCGCTCTCTGAAAACGCTAAAGACATCAAACGACGAGGATGGGATTCGAACCCACGCGTGCAGAGCACAATGGATTAGCAGTCCATCGCCTTAACCACTCGGCCACCTCGTCACTCTCCTGCATGTGTTGCCCGAAGCTGGGCTGTGGTGTGTTTCTGCCGCTATATTAAGGATGACTTTGCTAAACATGGCAGGCCGGGTACATTGAATGGCTTTGCCAGGCACACTTGGCTCTCTGAAAACGCTAAAGACATCAAACAACGAGGATGGGATTCGAACCCACGCATGCAGAGCACAATGGATTAGCAGTCCATCGCCTTAACCACTCGGCCACCTCGTCACTCGACCAAACCTGTTTTCCCGAAGCTGGGCAGTGGTGTGTTTCGGCAGCTATTTTAAGGATGATGTTGTTAAAGTTGGCAGCAAGGTTCTTTGAATGGCTTTGCCAGGCGCACTTTGCTCTCTCGACACATTCAGCTAAAGCTCGCCTTGAGGGGCACCTGTGCGGTTGACGTGTTCACTACATTTTCTCTCTGTTTCTGCAGCTATATTAAGGATGATGTCGCTAAATTTGCCAGGTAGGGTACATTGAACGGCTTTGCCAGGCGCACTTGGCTCTCTGAAAACACTAAAGACATCAAACGACGAGGATGGGATTCGAACCCACGCATGCAGAGCACAATGGATTAGCAGTCCATCGCCTTAACCACTCGGCCACCTCGTCACTCGACCAAGCCTGTTTTCCCGAAGCTGGGCAGTGGTGTGTTTCGGCAGCTATTTTAAGGATGATGCTGTTAAAGTTGGCAGCAAGGTTCTTTGAATGGCTTTGCCAGGCGCACTTTGCTCTCCCGACACATTCAGCTAAAGCTCGCCTTGAGGGGCATCTGTGCGGTTGACGTGTTCACCACATTTTCTCTCTGTTTCTGCAGCTATATTAAGGATGATGTCGCTAAATTTGGCAGGTAGGGTACATTGAACGGCTTTGCCAGGCGCACTTGTCTCTCTCGAAACACTAAACACATCAAACGACGAGGATGGGATTCGAACCCACGCGTGCAGAGCACAATGGATTAGCAGTCCATCGCCTTAACCACTCGGCCACCTCGTCACTCGCCTGCATGTGTTGCCCGAAGCTGGGCTGTGGTGTGTTTCTGCCGCTATATTAAGGATGACTTTGCTAAACATGGCAGGCCGGGTACATTGAACGGATTTGCCAGGCACACTTCGCTCTCTGAAAACGCTAAAGACATCAAACGACGAGGATGGGATTCGAACCCACGCGTGCAGAGCACAATGGATTAGCAGTCCATCGCCTTAACCACTCGGCCACCTCGTCACTCTCCTGCATGTGTTGCCCGAAGCTGGGCTGTGGTGTGTTTCTGCCGCTATATTAAGGATGACTTTGCTAAACATGGCAGGCCGGGTACATTGAATGGCTTTGCCAGGCACACTTGGCTCTCTGAAAACGCTAAAGACATCAAACGACAAGGATGGGATTCGAACCCACGCATGCAGAGCACAATGGATTAGCAGTCCATCGCCTTAACCACTCGGCCACCTCGTCACTCGACCAAACCTGTTTTCCCGAAGCTGGGCAGTGGTGTGTTTCGGCAGCTATTTTAAGGATGATGTTGTTAAAGTTGGCAGCAAGGTTCTTTGAATGGCTTTGCCAGGCGCACTTTGCTCTCTCGACACATTCAGCTAAAGCTCGCCTTGAGGGGCACCTGTGCGGTTGACGTGTTCACTACATTTTCTCTCTGTTTCTGCAGCTATATTAAGGATGATGTCGCTAAATTTGGCAGGTAGGGTACATTGAACGGCTTTGCCAGGCGCACTTGGCTCTCTGAAAACACTAAAGACATCAAACGACGAGGATGGGATTCGAACCCACGCATGCAGAGCACAATGGATTAGCAGTCCATCGCCTTAACCACTCGGCCACCTCGTCACTCGACCAAGCCTGTTTTCCCGAAGCTGGGCAGTGGTGTGTTTCGGCAGCTATTTTAAGGATGATGCTGTTAAAGTTGGCAGCAAGGTTCTTTGAATGGCTTTGCCAGGCGCACTTTGCTCTCTCGACACATTCAGCTAAAGCTCGCCTTGAGGGGCACCTGTGCGGTTGACGTGTTCACCACATTTTCTCTCTGTTTCTGCAGCTATATTAAGGATGATGTCGCTAAATTTGGCAGGTAGGGTACATTGAACGGCTTTGCCAGGCGCACTTGTCTCTCTCGAAACACTAAACACATCAAACGACGAGGATGGGATTCGAACCCACGCGTGCAGAGCACAATGGATTAGCAGTCCATCGCCTTAACCACTCGGCCACCTCGTCACTCGCCTGCATGTGTTGCCCGAAGCTGGGCTGTGGTGTGTTTCTGCCGCTATATTAAGGATGACTTTGCTAAACATGGCAGGCCGGGTACATTGAATGGCTTTGCCAGGCACACTTCGCTCTCTGAAAACGCTAAAGACATCAAACGACAAGGATGGGATTCGAACCCACGCATGCAGAGCACAATGGATTAGCAGTCCATCGCCTTAACCACTCGGCCACCTCGTCACTCGACCAAACCTGTTTTCCCGAAGCTGGGCAGTGGTGTGTTTCGGCAGCTATTTTAAGGATGATGTTGTTAAAGTTGGCAGCAAGGTTCTTTGAATGGCTTTGCCAGGCTCACTTTGCTCTCTCGACACATTCAGCTAAAGCTCGCCTTGAGGGGCACCTGTGCGGTTGACGTGTTCACTACATTTTCTCTCTGTTTCTGCAGCTATATTAAGGATGATGTCGCTAAATTTGGCAGGTAGGGTACATTGAACGGCTTTGCCAGGCGCACTTGGCTCTCTGAAAAAACTAAAGACATCAAACGACGAGGATGGTATTCAAACCCACGTGTGCACAACACAACATAATAGCAGTCCATCACCTAACCACTCGGCCACCTCGCCACAACCTTTTGGATGTTGGAAGTAGTAATTTGGTGCTTTTCAACCCCTCTCATTAACATGATGGAGATACAGTTCACCATATTGTGTTGGAAATGGTTTGGCTGATGAAAGAGGTAACCCTTCAACTGACCTGCAAGGAGCATTGGGTTCTATGGGTTAGGAGACTCACAACTGTTTTGATAGAGGGAGATCTGCTTATGTTTCATTTGTGTGATGCTTCTGATTTGTTGGAAAGAACCTAGAGAGAACGCCTGGGTCGAGAAAAAGGCAGCATAGCTTGCATTGGACCTCTCTCAGAATATGTTTGCAGTGTCCTTGCACTCTTCATTATCCTACCCAACCTCGTAGGGAGCTCGTGGAATCGATCCCGAACTCAAACATATTCTTGGACATTGAGCTTTATAACTCCGCCCCTTTGCTACCAGGATCCACAATTCTCTCCCCCCAAAATTAGAAAGCAGCGCATTTTTTGTTCTTTGAGTGAAGAGATAACAATGATAAAACCTTTTTGTGCACATACCTCACCTGTTTCGTAGACACACCATGCAGCCGTCAGTGCCCAAAAGCTTATTACATGGCAGTTTAAAGCTTGATACCACCCTGTCGTTCCATGTCCAGATAAAAGCACGGAAGACGCTGCTCCTTTTGCCGGCATTCTTTCGCAGAGGCAATATCGTAGTCTATGAGGTTTATCCGAGACGTGATCTTTGCTGGTTGAAAACTTTACCCAATACCCCGCTGGGATGACTTGAAATATAGTCAGCCTTGGCAATTTTTGACGGTCTCTTAGGAGGCTTTGAGACTTGTTGAAAGAACAGAATTGTGCTTTCGCTCCTTGAAAGTGCTGCATTCACTGTGACGGCGAAGACATGAGCTTGAAGACGGTTGGTGTAGTCAGTATTTGGACCTCCCTTAGAATGTGTTTTTGTATTTATAAAGGTCATATCCATGCAACAGGGGCCTTCTTGTTTTGATCCTGTCCTCGACAATGTTTTCAGAAATGAACAGGTGCTTTTTCTGCAGCTACAATTAAAATGAAATTCAGCTAAAGCTTGCCTTGAGGGGCACCCCTGCAGTTGACCTGTTCGCTAGGCTCTCTGTTTCTGCAGCTATTTTAAGGATGACGTCGTTAAAGTTGGCAGCAAGGTCCTTTGCCAGGCGCACTTGTCTTTCTCAAAACACTAAACACATCAAACGACAATGATGGGATTCGAACCCACGCGTGCAGAGCACAATGGATTAGCAGTCCATCGCCTTAACCACTCGGCCACCTCGTCACTCGCCTGCATGTGTTGCCCGAAGCTGGGCTGTGGTGTGTTTCTGCCGCTATATTAAGGATGACTTTGCTAAACATGGCAGGCCGGGTACATTGAACGGCTTTGCCAGGCACACTTGGCTCTCTGAAAACACTAAAGACATCAAACAACGAGGATTCGAACCCACGCATGCAGAGCACAATGGATTAGCAGTCCATCGCCTTAACCACTCGGCCACCTCGTCACTCGACCAAACCTGTTTTCCCGAAGCTGGGCAGTGGTGTGTTTCGGCAGCTATTTTAAGGATGATGTTGTTAAAGTTGGCAGCAAGGTTCTTTGAATGGCTTTGCCAGGCGCACTTTGCTCTCTCGACACATTCAGCTAAAGCTCGCCTTGAGGGGCACCTGTGCGGTTGACGTGTTCACTACATTTTCTCTCTGTTTCTGCAGCTATATTAAGAATGATGTCGCTAAATTTGGCAGGTAGGGTACATTGAACGGCTTTGCCAGGCGCACTTGTCTCTCTCGAAACACTAAACACATCAAACGACGAGGATGGGATTCGAACCCACGCGTGCAGAGCACAATGGATTAGCAGTCCATCGCCTTAACCACTCGGCCACCTCGTCACTCTCCAGCATGTGTTGCCCGAAGCTGGGCTGTGGTGTGTTTCTGCCGCTATATTAAGGATGACTTTGCTAAACATGGCAGGCCGGGTACATTGAACGGCTTTGCCAGGCACACTTCGCTCTCTGAAAACGCTAAAGACATCAAACGACGAGGATGGGATTCGAACCCACGCGTGCAGAGCACAATGGATTAGCAGTCCATCGCCTTAACCACTCGGCCACCTCGTCACTCTCCTGCATGTGTTGCCCGAAGCTGGGCTGTGGTGTGTTTCTGCCGCTATATTAAGGATGACTTTGCTAAACATGGCAGGCCGGGTACATTGAATGGCTTTGCCAGGCACACTTGGCTCTCTGAAAACGCTAAAGACATCAAACGACGAGGATGGGATTCGAACCCACGCATGCAGAGCACAATGGATTAGCAGTCCATCGCCTTAACCACTCGGCCACCTCGTCACTCGACCAAGCCTGTTTTCCCGAAGCTGGGCAGTGGTGTGTTTCGGCAGCTATTTTAAGGATGATGCTGTTAAAGTTGGCAGCAAGGTTCTTTGAATGGCTTTGCCAGGCGCACTTTGCTCTCTCGACACATTCAGCTAAAGCTCGCCTTGAGGGGCACCTGTGCGGTTGACGTGTTCACTACATTTTCTCTCTGTTTCTGCAGCTATATTAAGGATGATGTCGCTAAATTTGGCAGGTAGGGTACATTGAACGGCTTTGCCAGGCGCACTTGGCTCTCTGAAAACACTAAAGACATCAAACGACGAGGATGGGATTCGAACCCACGCATGCAGAGCACAATGGATTAGCAGTCCATCGCCTTAACCACTCGGCCACCTCGTCACTCGACCAAGCCTGTTTTCCCGAAGCTGGGCAGTGGTGTGTTTCGGCAGCTATTTTAAGGATGATGCTGTTACAGTTTTTTCTGAATGCTTAAGCGCTAATCGTGATTCTTGTAGCACAATTTCTAAAACTATTAATACGTATAGCAAAACCACTCACTGAGTTTGCAAAACTGTAGGCACAATTCACTGCACAACACTATTTTTGCAGAACTTTAAACACAACTCACTGCTTACACTCAATTACCAAATTTCCAACACACTTCTAGCAAAATTATACACATGTATGGCTATCATTAACGCTATTTTGCCAACTGTCTGGCTCACTTTCACATTTGAAAACTGTTTTAGAAAATTAGTTCACTTTGCAATCAGCCTAAGCACTATAAATAAGCCACAGGTAAGCTGTCTGTGTGGAGTACAATGGAAGGAGCAGTAAGAGTGAGAATCAGAGGAGGCAGAGGGAGAGGACGTGGAGGTGAAGAAGTTGGAGGAAGGAGCTAGAAGAGGACAAGGAGGCAGAGGGAGAGGATGTGGAGTTGAAGAGCATACCCGATATGTCATCATATGGGACAATGTTAGTCCGCAACTGGTTTACAGACCACACATTTTTCATGGCACTCAACCTCCCTCCATACTCTCCATTCTTACGTAAATCCCATTGAGGAGTTCTGGAAAGTGTACGACCGTCATCCTCATCAACAGGTAGCCCTTTTACAGGCAATGGAGGAGGCATGTGGAGATATTGACCAGGCATCATGTCAGGCCTGGATACGGCATTCAAGGACATATTTTCCCTGGTGCCTTGGACTGGAGGATATTGCATGTGATGTCGACGTAATTTTGCAGCCGAACCCAGAAAGACGACATGATGTAGGCTGATTTTTTATTTATTTATTTTTTATTTTTTTAAATTACTATTTTGTGTTCTGACTTTGTCTTTGTTTTTATGAGTGTGAATAAACACCAATACTTGAAGTTTGTATCCTTGTATGTTTACATGACACTATGACAAAAGTATGACCTCAAATTGACATCTGTACACAGAGACAGCAAAAGCCAGATGTGTTTTGTATTCATACCATCAGTGTGTAGTTGGCACATTGTGTGCTTAGTATTTGATGGCTTGTGTTTACTGTTTGATACGAAAACACAATTTTTCCGAAGGTGTGAAGAGTTAATCTAGCTGTGTTTGCTTTTGCAAGAGAACTACAATGTTTTGATAATTGGGTGAAAGGTTTTCTTATTTGTGTGTAGAGTTTTGCAAAACTAGCCAATAGTTACAAAAAATGTGCTTAAGCAATCAGAAAAAACTGTAAAGTTGGCAGCAAGGTTCTTTGAATGGCTTTGCCAGGCGCACTTTGCTCTCTCGACACATTCAGCTAAAGCTCGCCTTGAGGGGCACCTGTGCGGTTGACGTGTTCACCACATTTTCTCTCTGTTTCTGCAGCTATATTAAGGATGATGTCGCTAAATTTGGCAGGTAGGGTACATTGAACGGCTTTGCCAGGCGCACTTGTCTCTCTCGAAACACTAAACACATCAAACGACGAGGATGGGATTCGAACCCACGCGTGCAGAGCACAATGGATTAGCAGTCCATCGCCTTAACCACTCGGCCACCTCGTCACTCGCCTGCATGTGTTGCCCGAAGCTGGGCTGTGGTGTGTTTCTGCCGCTATATTAAGGATGACTTTGCTAAACATGGCAGGCCGGGTACATTGAACGGATTTGTCAGGCACACTTCGCTCTCTGAAAACGCTAAAGACATCAAACGACGAGGATGGGATTCGAACCCACGCGTGCAGAGCACAATGGATTAGCAGTCCATCGCCTTAACCACTCGGCCACCTCGTCACTCTCCTGCATGTGTTGCCCGAAGCTGGGCTGTGGTGTGTTTCTGCCGCTATATTAAGGATGACTTTGCTAAACATGGCAGGCCGGGTACATTGAATGGCTTTGCCAGGCACACTTGGCTCTCTGAAAACGCTAAAGACATCAAACGACAAGGATGGGATTCGAACCCACGCATGCAGAGCACAATGGATTAGCAGTCCATCGCCTTAACCACTCGGCCACCTCGTAACTCGACCAAACCTGTTTTCCCGAAGCTGGGCAGTGGTGTGTTTCGGCAGCTATTTTAAGGATGATGTTGTTAAAGTTGGCAGCAAGGTTCTTTGAATGGCTTTGCCAGGCTCACTTTGCTCTCTCGACACATTTAGCTAAAGCTCGCCTTGAGGGGCACCTGTGCGGTTGACGTGTTCACTACATTTTCTCTCTGTTTCTGCAGCTATATTAAGGATGATGTCGCTAAATTTGGCAGGTAGGGTACATTGAACGGCTTTGCCAGGCGCACTTGGCTCTCTGAAAAAACTAAAGACATCAAACGACGAGGATGGTATTCAAACCCACGTGTGCACAACACAACATAATAGCAGTCCATCACCTAACCACTCGGCCACCTCGCCACAACCTTTTGGATGTTGGAAGTAGTAATTTGGTGCTTTTCAACCCCTCTCATTAACATGATGGAGATACAGTTCACCATATTGTGTTGGAAATGGTTTGGCTGATGAAAGAGGTAACCCTTCAACTGACCTGCAAGGAGCATTGGGTTCTATGGGTTAGGAGACTCACAACTGTTTTGATAGAGGGAGATCTGCTTATGTTTCATTTGTGTGATGCTTCTGATTTGTTGGAAAGAACCTAGAGAGAACGCCTGGGTCGAGAAAAAGGCAGCATAGCTTGCATTGGACCTCTCTCAGAATATGTTTGCAGTGTCCTTGCACTCTTCATTATCCTACCCAACCTCGTAGGGAGCTCGTGGAATCGATCCCGAACTCAAACATATTCTTGGACATTGAGCTTTATAACTCCGCCCCTTTGCTACCAGGATCCACAATTCTCTCCCCCCAAAATTAGAAAGCAGCGCATTTTTTGTTCTTTGAGTGAAGAGATAACAATGATAAAACCTTTTTGTGCACATACCTCACCTGTTTCGTAGACACACCATGCAGCCGTCAGTGCCCAAAAGCTTATTACATGGCAGTTTAAAGCTTGATACCACCCTGTCGTTCCATGTCCAGATAAAAGCACGGAAGACGCTGCTCCTTTTGCCGGCATTCTTTCGCAGAGGCAATATCGTAGTCTATGAGGTTTATCCGAGACGTGATCTTTGCTGGTTGAAAACTTTACCCAATACCCCGCTGGGATGACTTGAAATATAGTCAGCCTTGGCAATTTTTGACGGTCTCTTAGGAGGCTTTGAGACTTGTTGAAAGAACAGAATTGTGCTTTCGCTCCTTGAAAGTGCTGCATTCACTGTGACGGCGAAGACATGAGCTTGAAGACGGTTGGTGTAGTCAGTATTTGGACCTCCCTTAGAATGTGTTTTTGTATTTATAAAGGTCATATCCATGCAACAGCGGCCTTCTTGTTTTGATCCTGTCCTCGACAATGTTTTCAGAAATGAACAGGTGCTTTTTCTGCAGCTACAATTAAAATGAAATTCAGCTAAAGCTTGCCTTGAGGGGCACCCCTGCAGTTGACCTGTTCGCTAGGCTCTCTGTTTCTGCAGCTATTTTAAGGATGACGTCGTTAAAGTTGGCAGCAAGGTCCTTTGCCAGGCGCACTTGTCTTTCTCAAAACACTAAACACATCAAACGACAATGATGGGATTCGAACCCACGCGTGCAGAGCACAATGGATTAGCAGTCCATCGCCTTAACCACTCGGCCACCTCGTCACTCGCCTGCATGTGTTGCCCGAAGCTGGGCTGTGGTGTGTTTCTGCCGCTATATTAAGGATGACTTTGCTAAACATGGCAGGCCGGGTACATTGAACGGCTTTGCCAGGCACACTTGGCTCTCTGAAAACACTAAAGACATCAAACGACGAGGATGGGATTCGAACCCACGCATGCAGAGCACAATGGATTAGCAGTCCATCGCCTTAACCACTCGGCCACCTCGTCACTCGACCAAGCCTGTTTTCCCGAAGCTGGGCAGTGGTGTGTTTCGGCAGCTATTTTAAGGATGATGCTGTTAAAGTTGGCAGCAAGGTTCTTTGAATGGCTTTGCCAGGCGCACTTTGCTCTCTCGACACATTCAGCTAAAGCTCGCCTTGAGGGGCACCTGTGCGGTTGACGTGTTCACCACATTTTCTCTCTGTTTCTGCAGCTATATTAAGGATGATGTCGCTAAATTTGGCAGGTAGGGTACATTGAACGGCTTTGCCAGGCGCACTTGTCTCTCTCGAAACACTAAACACATCAAACGACGAGGATGGGATTCGAACCCACGCGTGCAGAGCACAATGGATTAGCAGTCCATCGCCTTAACCACTCGGCCACCTCGTCACTCGCCTGCATGTGTTGCCCGAAGCTGGGCTGTGGTGTGTTTCTGCCGCTATATTAAGGATGACTTTGCTAAACATGGCAGGCCGGGTACATTGAACGGCTTTGCCAGGCACACTTGGCTCTCTGAAAACACTAAAGACATCAAACGACGAGGATGGGATTCGAACCCACGCATGCAGAGCACAATGGATTAGCAGTCCATCGCCTTAACCACTCGGCCACCTCGTCACTCGACCAAGCCTGTTTTCCCGAAGCTGGGCAGTGGTGTGTTTCGGCAGCTATTTTAAGGATGATGCTGTTAAAGTTGGCAGCAAGGTTCTTTGAATGGCTTTGCCAGGCGCACTTTGCTCTCTCGACACATTCAGCTAAAGCTCGCCTTGAGGGGCACCTGTGCGGTTGACGTGTTCACCACATTTTCTCTCTGTTTCTGCAGCTATATTAAGGATGATGTCGCTAAATTTGGCAGGTAGGGTACATTGAACGGCTTTGCCAGGCGCACTTGTCTCTCTCGAAACACTAAACACATCAAACGACGAGGATGGGATTCGAACCCACGCGTGCAGAGCACAATGGATTAGCAGTCCATCGCCTTAACCACTCGGCCACCTCGTCACTCGCCTGCATGTGTTGCCCGAAGCTGGGCTGTGGTGTGTTTCTGCCGCTATATTAAGGATGACTTTGCTAAACATGGCAGGCCGGGTACATTGAACGGCTTTGCCAGGCACACTTGGCTCTCTGAAAACACTAAAGACATCAAACAACGAGGATTCGAACCCACGCATGCAGAGCACAATGGATTAGCAGTCCATCGCCTTAACCACTCGGCCACCTCGTCACTCGACCAAACCTGTTTTCCCGAAGCTGGGCAGTGGTGTGTTTCGGCAGCTATTTTAAGGATGATGTTGTTAAAGTTGGCAGCAAGGTTCTTTGAATGGCTTTGCCAGGCGCACTTTGCTCTCTCGACACATTCAGCTAAAGCTCGCCTTGAGGGGCACCTGTGCGGTTGACGTGTTCACTACATTTTCTCTCTGTTTCTGCAGCTATATTAAGGATGATGTCGCTAAATTTGGCAGGTAGGGTACATTGAACGGCTTTGCCAGGCGCACTTGGCTCTCTGAAAACACTAAAGACATCAAACGACGAGGATGGGATTCGAACCCACGCATGCAGAGCACAATGGATTAGCAGTCCATCGCCTTAACCACTCGGCCACCTCGTCACTCGACCAAGCCTGTTTTCCCGAAGCTGGGCAGTGGTGTGTTTCGGCAGCTATTTTAAGGATGATGCTGTTAAAGTTGGCAGCAAGGTTCTTTGAATGGCTTTGCCAGGCGCACTTTGCTCTCTCGACACATTCAGCTAAAGCTCGCCTTGAGGGGCACCTGTGCGGTTGACGTGTTCACCACATTTTCTCTCTGTTTCTGCAGCTATATTAAGGATGATGTCGCTAAATTTGGCAGGTAGGGTACATTGAACGGCTTTGCCAGGCGCACTTGTCTCTCTCGAAACACTAAACACATCAAACGACGAGGATGGGATTCGAACCCACGCGTGCAGAGCACAATGGATTAGCAGTCCATCGCCTTAACCACTCGGCCACCTCGTCACTCGCCTGCATGTGTTGCCCGAAGCTGGGCTGTGGTGTGTTTCTGCCGCTATATTAAGGATGACTTTGCTAAACATGGCAGGCCGGGTACATTGAACGGATTTGCCAGGCACACTTCGCTCTCTGAAAACGCTAAAGACATCAAACGACGAGGATGGGATTCGAACCCACGCGTGCAGAGCACAATGGATTAGCAGTCCATCGCCTTAACCACTCGGCCACCTCGTCACTCTCCTGCATGTGTTGCCCGAAGCTGGGCTGTGGTGTGTTTCTGCCGCTATATTAAGGATGACTTTGCTAAACATGGCAGGCCGGGTACATTGAACGGCTTTGCCAGGCACACTTGGCTCTCTGAAAACGCTAAAGACATCAAACGACGAGGATGGGATTCGAACCCACGCGTGCAGAGCACAATGGATTAGCAGTCCATCGCCTTAACCACTCGGCCACCTCGTCACTCGACCAGACCTGTTTTCCCGAAGCTGGGCAGTGGTGTGTTTCGGCAGCTATTTTAAGGATGATGTTGTTAAAGTTGGCAGCAAGGTTCTTTGAATGGCTTTGCCAGGCTCACTTTGCTCTCTCGACACATTCAGCTAAAGCTCGCCTTGAGGGGCACCTGTGCGGTTGACGTGTTCACTACATTTTCTCTCTGTTTCTGCAGCTATATTAAGGATGATGTCGCTAAATTTGGCAGGTAGGGTACATTGAACGGCTTTGCCAGGCGCACTTGGCTCTCTGAAAACACTAAAGACATCAAACGACGAGGATGGTATTCAAACCCACGTGTGCACAACACAACATAATAGCAGTCCATCACCTAACCACTCGGCCACCTCGCCACAACCTTTTGGATGTTGGAAGTAGTAATTTGGTGCTTTTCAACCCCTCTCATTAACATGATGGAGATACAGTTCACCATATTGTGTTGGAAATGGTTTGGCTGATGAAAGAGGTAACCCTTCAACTGACCTGCAAGGAGCATTGGGTTCTATGGGTTAGGAGACTCACAACTGTTTTGATAGAGGGAGATCTGCTTATGTTTCATTTGTGTGATGCTTCTGATTTGTTGGAAAGAACCTAGAGAGAACGCCTGGGTCGAGAAAAAGGCAGCATAGCTTGCATTGGACCTCTCTCAGAATATGTTTGCAGTGTCCTTGCACTCTTCATTATCCTACCCAACCTCGTAGGGAGCTCGTGGAATCGATCCCGAACTCAAACATATTCTTGGACATTGAGCTTTATAACTCCGCCCCTTTGCTACCAGGATCCACAATTCTCTCCCCCCAAAATTAGAAAGCAGCGCATTTTTTGTTCTTTGAGTGAAGAGATAACAATGATAAAACCTTTTTGTGCACATACCTCACCTGTTTCGTAGACACACCATGCAGCCGTCAGTGCCCAAAAGCTTATTACATGGCAGTTTAAAGCTTGATACCACCCTGTCGTTCCATGTCCAGATAAAAGCACGGAAGACGCTGCTCCTTTTGCCGGCATTCTTTCGCAGAGGCAATATCGTAGTCTATGAGGTTTATCCGAGACGTGATCTTTGCTGGTTGAAAACTTTACCCAATACCCCGCTGGGATGACTTGAAATATAGTCAGCCTTGGCAATTTTTGACGGTCTCTTAGGAGGCTTTGAGACTTGTTGAAAGAACAGAATTGTGCTTTCGCTCCTTGAAAGTGCTGCATTCACTGTGACGGCGAAGACATGAGCTTGAAGACGGTTGGTGTAGTCAGTATTTGGACCTCCCTTAGAATGTGTTTTTGTATTTATAAAGGTCATATCCATGCAACAGGGGCCTTCTTGTTTTGATCCTGTCCTCGACAATGTTTTCAGAAATGAACAGGTGCTTTTTCTGCAGCTACAATTAAAATGAAATTCAGCTAAAGCTTGCCTTGAGGGGCACCCCTGCAGTTGACCTGTTCGCTAGGCTCTCTGTTTCTGCAGCTATTTTAAGGATGACGTCGTTAAAGTTGGCAGCAAGGTCCTTTGCCAGGCGCACTTGTCTCTCTCAAAACACTAAACACATCAAACGACAAGGATGGGATTCGAACCCACGCGTGCAGAGCACAATGGATTAGCAGTCCATCGCCTTAACCACTCGGCCACCTCGTCACTCGCCTGCATGTGTTGCCCGAAGCTGGGCTGTGGTGTGTTTCTGCCGCTATATTAAGGATGACTTTGCTAAACATGGCAGGCCGGGTACATTGAACGGCTTTGCCAGGCACACTTGGCTCTCTGAAAACACTAAAGACATCAAACCACGAGGATGGGATTCGAACCCACGCATGCAGAGCACAATGGATTAGCAGTCCATCGCCTTAACCACTCGGCCACCTCGTCACTCGACCAAGCCTGTTTTCCCGAAGCTGGGCAGTGGTGTGTTTCGGCAGCTATTTTAAGGATGATGTTGTTAAAGTTGGCAGCAAGGTTCTTTGAATGGCTTTGCCAAGCGCACTTTGCTCTCTCGACACATTCAGCTAAAGCTCGCCTTGAGGGGCACCTGTGCGGTTGACGTGTTCACCACATTTTCTCTCTGTTTCTGCAGCTATATTAAGGATGATGTCGCTAAATTTGGCAGGTAGGGTACATTGAACGGCTTTGCCAGGCGCACTTGTCTCTCTCGAAACACTAAACACATCAAACGACGAGGATGGGATTCGAACCCACGCGTGCAGAGCACAATGGATTAGCAGTCCATCGCCTTAACCACTCGGCCACCTCGTCACTCGCCTGCATGTGTTGCCCGAAGCTGGGCTCTGGTGTGTTTCTGCCGCTATATTAAGGATGACTTTGCTAAATATGGCAGGCCGGGTACATTGAACGGCTTTGCCAGGCACACTTGGCTCTCTGAAAACACTAAAGACATCAAACAACGAGGATTCGAACCCACGCATGCAGAGCACAATGGATTAGCAGTCCATCGCCTTAACCACTCGGCCACCTCGTCACTCGACCAAACCTGTTTTCCCGAAGCTGGGCAGTGGTGTGTTTCGGCAGCTATTTTAAGGATGATGTTGTTAAAGTTGGCAGCAAGGTTCTTTGAATGGCTTTGCCAGGCGCACTTTGCTCTCTCGACACATTCAGCTAAAGCTCGCCTTGAGGGGCACCTGTGCGGTTGACGTGTTCACTACATTTTCTCTCTGTTTCTGCAGCTATATTAAGGATGATGTCGCTAAATTTGGCAGGTAGGGTACATTGAACGGCTTTGCCAGGCGCACTTGGCTCTCTGAAAACACTAAAGACATCAAACGACGAGGATGGGATTCGAACCCACGCATGCAGAGCACAATGGATTAGCAGTCCATCGCCTTAACCACTCGGCCACCTCGTCACTCGACCAAGCCTGTTTTCCCGAAGCTGGGCAGTGGTGTGTTTCGGCAGCTATTTTAAGGATGATGCTGTTAAAGTTGGCAGCAAGGTTCTTTGAATGGCTTTGCCAGGCGCACTTTGCTCTCTCGACACATTCAGCTAAAGCTCGCCTTGAGGGGCACCTGTGCGGTTGACGTGTTCACCACATTTTCTCTCTGTTTCTGCAGCTATATTAAGGATGATGTCGCTAAATTTGGCAGGTAGGGTACATTGAACGGCTTTGCCAGGCGCACTTGTCTCTCTCGAAACACTAAACACATCAAACGACGAGGATGGGATTCGAACCCACGCGTGCAGAGCACAATGGATTAGCAGTCCATCGCCTTAACCACTCGGCCACCTCGTCACTCGCCTGCATGTGTTGCCCGAAGCTGGGCTGTGGTGTGTTTCTGCCGCTATATTAAGGATGACTTTGCTAAACATGGCAGGCCGGGTACATTGAATGGCTTTGCCAGGCACACTTCGCTCTCTGAAAACGCTAAAGACATCAAACGACAAGGATGGGATTCGAACCCACGCATGCAGAGCACAATGGATTAGCAGTCCATCGCCTTAACCACTCGGCCACCTCGTCACTCGACCAAACCTGTTTTCCCGAAGCTGGGCAGTGGTGTGTTTCGGCAGCTATTTTAAGGATGATGTTGTTAAAGTTGGCAGCAAGGTTCTTTGAATGGCTTTGCCAGGCTCACTTTGCTCTCTCGACACATTCAGCTAAAGCTCGCCTTGAGGGGCACCTGTGCGGTTGACGTGTTCACTACATTTTCTCTCTGTTTCTGCAGCTATATTAAGGATGATGTCGCTAAATTTGGCAGGTAGGGTACATTGAACGGCTTTGCCAGGCGCACTTGGCTCTCTGAAAAAACTAAAGACATCAAACGACGAGGATGGTATTCAAACCCACGTGTGCACAACACAACATAATAGCAGTCCATCACCTAACCACTCGGCCACCTCGCCACAACCTTTTGGATGTTGGAAGTAGTAATTTGGTGCTTTTCAACCCCTCTCATTAACATGATGGAGATACAGTTCACCATATTGTGTTGGAAATGGTTTGGCTGATGAAAGAGGTAACCCTTCAACTGACCTGCAAGGAGCATTGGGTTCTATGGGTTAGGAGACTCACAACTGTTTTGATAGAGGGAGATCTGCTTATGTTTCATTTGTGTGATGCTTCTGATTTGTTGGAAAGAACCTAGAGAGAACGCCTGGGTCGAGAAAAAGGCAGCATAGCTTGCATTGGACCTCTCTCAGAATATGTTTGCAGTGTCCTTGCACTCTTCATTATCCTACCCAACCTCGTAGGGAGCTCGTGGAATCGATCCCGAACTCAAACATATTCTTGGACATTGAGCTTTATAACTCCGCCCCTTTGCTACCAGGATCCACAATTCTCTCCCCCCAAAATTAGAAAGCAGCGCATTTTTTGTTCTTTGAGTGAAGAGATAACAATGATAAAACCTTTTTGTGCACATACCTCACCTGTTTCGTAGACACACCATGCAGCCGTCAGTGCCCAAAAGCTTATTACATGGCAGTTTAAAGCTTGATACCACCCTGTCGTTCCATGTCCAGATAAAAGCACGGAAGACGCTGCTCCTTTTGCCGGCATTCTTTCGCAGAGGCAATATCGTAGTCTATGAGGTTTATCCGAGACGTGATCTTTGCTGGTTGAAAACTTTACCCAATACCCCGCTGGGATGACTTGAAATATAGTCAGCCTTGGCAATTTTTGACGGTCTCTTAGGAGGCTTTGAGACTTGTTGAAAGAACAGAATTGTGCTTTCGCTCCTTGAAAGTGCTGCATTCACTGTGACGGCGAAGACATGAGCTTGAAGACGGTTGGTGTAGTCAGTATTTGGACCTCCCTTAGAATGTGTTTTTGTATTTATAAAGGTCATATCCATGCAACAGGGGCCTTCTTGTTTTGATCCTGTCCTCGACAATGTTTTCAGAAATGAACAGGTGCTTTTTCTGCAGCTACAATTAAAATGAAATTCAGCTAAAGCTTGCCTTGAGGGGCACCCCTGCAGTTGACCTGTTCGCTAGGCTCTCTGTTTCTGCAGCTATTTTAAGGATGACGTCGTTAAAGTTGGCAGCAAGGTCCTTTGCCAGGCGCACTTGTCTTTCTCAAAACACTAAACACATCAAACGACAATGATGGGATTCGAACCCACGCGTGCAGAGCACAATGGATTAGCAGTCCATCGCCTTAACCACTCGGCCACCTCGTCACTCGCCTGCATGTGTTGCCCGAAGCTGGGCTGTGGTGTGTTTCTGCCGCTATATTAAGGATGACTTTGCTAAACATGGCAGGCCGGGTACATTGAACGGCTTTGCCAGGCACACTTGGCTCTCTGAAAACACTAAAGACATCAAACAACGAGGATTCGAACCCACGCATGCAGAGCACAATGGATTAGCAGTCCATCGCCTTAACCACTCGGCCACCTCGTCACTCGACCAAACCTGTTTTCCCGAAGCTGGGCAGTGGTGTGTTTCGGCAGCTATTTTAAGGATGATGTTGTTAAAGTTGGCAGCAAGGTTCTTTGAATGGCTTTGCCAGGCGCACTTTGCTCTCTCGACACATTCAGCTAAAGCTCGCCTTGAGGGGCACCTGTGCGGTTGACGTGTTCACTACATTTTCTCTCTGTTTCTGCAGCTATATTAAGAATGATGTCGCTAAATTTGGCAGGTAGGGTACATTGAACGGCTTTGCCAGGCGCACTTGTCTCTCTCGAAACACTAAACACATCAAACGACGAGGATGGGATTCGAACCCACGCGTGCAGAGCACAATGGATTAGCAGTCCATCGCCTTAACCACTCGGCCACCTCGTCACTCTCCAGCATGTGTTGCCCGAAGCTGGGCTGTGGTGTGTTTCTGCCGCTATATTAAGGATGACTTTGCTAAACATGGCAGGCCGGGTACATTGAACGGCTTTGCCAGGCACACTTCGCTCTCTGAAAACGCTAAAGACATCAAACGACGAGGATGGGATTCGAACCCACGCGTGCAGAGCACAATGGATTAGCAGTCCATCGCCTTAACCACTCGGCCACCTCGTCACTCTCCTGCATGTGTTGCCCGAAGCTGGGCTGTGGTGTGTTTCTGCCGCTATATTAAGGATGACTTTGCTAAACATGGCAGGCCGGGTACATTGAATGGCTTTGCCAGGCACACTTGGCTCTCTGAAAACGCTAAAGACATCAAACGACGAGGATGGGATTCGAACCCACGCATGCAGAGCACAATGGATTAGCAGTCCATCGCCTTAACCACTCGGCCACCTCGTCACTCGACCAAGCCTGTTTTCCCGAAGCTGGGCAGTGGTGTGTTTCGGCAGCTATTTTAAGGATGATGCTGTTAAAGTTGGCAGCAAGGTTCTTTGAATGGCTTTGCCAGGCGCACTTTGCTCTCTCGACACATTCAGCTAAAGCTCGCCTTGAGGGGCACCTGTGCGGTTGACGTGTTCACTACATTTTCTCTCTGTTTCTGCAGCTATATTAAGGATGATGTCGCTAAATTTGGCAGGTAGGGTACATTGAACGGCTTTGCCAGGCGCACTTGGCTCTCTGAAAACACTAAAGACATCAAACGACGAGGATGGGATTCGAACCCACGCATGCAGAGCACAATGGATTAGCAGTCCATCGCCTTAACCACTCGGCCACCTCGTCACTCGACCAAGCCTGTTTTCCCGAAGCTGGGCAGTGGTGTGTTTCGGCAGCTATTTTAAGGATGATGCTGTTACAGTTTTTTCTGAATGCTTAAGCGCTAATCGTGATTCTTGTAGCACAATTTCTAAAACTATTAATACGTATAGCAAAACCACTCACTGAGTTTGCAAAACTGTAGGCACAATTCACTGCACAACACTATTTTTGCAGAACTTTAAACACAACTCACTGCTTACACTCAATTACCAAATTTCCAACACACTTCTAGCAAAATTATACACATGTATGGCTATCATTAACGCTATTTTGCCAACTGTCTGGCTCACTTTCACATTTGAAAACTGTTTTAGAAAATTAGTTCACTTTGCAATCAGCCTAAGCACTATAAATAAGCCACAGGTAAGCTGTCTGTGTGGAGTACAATGGAAGGAGCAGTAAGAGTGAGAATCAGAGGAGGCAGAGGGAGAGGACGTGGAGGTGAAGAAGTTGGAGGAAGGAGCTAGAAGAGGACAAGGAGGCAGAGGGAGAGGATGTGGAGTTGAAGAGCATACCCGATATGTCATCATATGGGACAATGTTAGTCCGCAACTGGTTTACAGACCACACATTTTTCATGGCACTCAACCTCCCTCCATACTCTCCATTCTTACGTAAATCCCATTGAGGAGTTCTGGAAAGTGTACGACCGTCATCCTCATCAACAGGTAGCCCTTTTACAGGCAATGGAGGAGGCATGTGGAGATATTGACCAGGCATCATGTCAGGCCTGGATACGGCATTCAAGGACATATTTTCCCTGGTGCCTTGGACTGGAGGATATTGCATGTGATGTCGACGTAATTTTGCAGCCGAACCCAGAAAGACGACATGATGTAGGCTGATTTTTTATTTATTTATTTTTTATTTTTTTAAATTACTATTTTGTGTTCTGACTTTGTCTTTGTTTTTATGAGTGTGAATAAACACCAATACTTGAAGTTTGTATCCTTGTATGTTTACAAAACACTATGACAAAAGTATGACCTCAAATTGACATCTGTACACAGAGACAGCAAAAGCCAGATGTGTTTTGTATTCATACCATCAGTGTGTAGTTGGCACATTGTGTGCTTAGTATTTGATGGCTTGTGTTTACTGTTTGATACGAAAACACAATTTTTCCGAAGGTGTGAAGAGTTAATCTAGCTGTGTTTGCTTTTGCAAGAGAACTACAATGTTTTGATAATTGGGTGAAAGGTTTTCTTATTTGTGTGTAGAGTTTTGCAAAACTAGCCAATAGTTACAAAAAATGTGCTTAAGCAATCAGAAAAAACTGTAAAGTTGGCAGCAAGGTTCTTTGAATGGCTTTGCCAGGCGCACTTTGCTCTCTCGACACATTCAGCTAAAGCTCGCCTTGAGGGGCACCTGTGCGGTTGACGTGTTCACCACATTTTCTCTCTGTTTCTGCAGCTATATTAAGGATGATGTCGCTAAATTTGGCAGGTAGGGTACATTGAACGGCTTTGCCAGGCGCACTTGTCTCTCTCGAAACACTAAACACATCAAACGACGAGGATGGGATTCGAACCCACGCGTGCAGAGCACAATGGATTAGCAGTCCATCGCCTTAACCACTCGGCCACCTCGTCACTCGCCTGCATGTGTTGCCCGAAGCTGGGCTGTGGTGTGTTTCTGCCGCTATATTAAGGATGACTTTGCTAAACATGGCAGGCCGGGTACATTGAACGGATTTGCCAGGCACACTTCGCTCTCTGAAAACGCTAAAGACATCAAACGACGAGGATGGGATTCGAACCCACGCGTGCAGAGCACAATGGATTAGCAGTCCATCGCCTTAACCACTCGGCCACCTCGTCACTCTCCTGCATGTGTTGCCCGAAGCTGGGCTGTGGTGTGTTTCTGCCGCTATATTAAGGATGACTTTGCTAAACATGGCAGGCCGGGTACATTGAATGGCTTTGCCAGGCACACTTGGCTCTCTGAAAACGCTAAAGACATCAAACGACAAGGATGGGATTCGAACCCACGCATGCAGAGCACAATGGATTAGCAGTCCATCGCCTTAACCACTCGGCCACCTCGTAACTCGACCAAACCTGTTTTCCCGAAGCTGGGCAGTGGTGTGTTTCGGCAGCTATTTTAAGGATGATGTTGTTAAAGTTGGCAGCAAGGTTCTTTGAATGGCTTTGCCAGGCTCACTTTGCTCTCTCGACACATTCAGCTAAAGCTCGCCTTGAGGGGCACCTGTGCGGTTGACGTGTTCACTACATTTTCTCTCTGTTTCTGCAGCTATATTAAGGATGATGTCGCTAAATTTGGCAGGTAGGGTACATTGAACGGCTTTGCCAGGCGCACTTGGCTCTCTGAAAAAACTAAAGACATCAAACGACGAGGATGGTATTCAAACCCACGTGTGCACAACACAACATAATAGCAGTCCATCACCTAACCACTCGGCCACCTCGCCACAACCTTTTGGATGTTGGAAGTAGTAATTTGGTGCTTTTCAACCCCTCTCATTAACATGATGGAGATACAGTTCACCATATTGTGTTGGAAATGGTTTGGCTGATGAAAGAGGTAACCCTTCAACTGACCTGCAAGGAGCATTGGGTTCTATGGGTTAGGAGACTCACAACTGTTTTGATAGAGGGAGATCTGCTTATGTTTCATTTGTGTGATGCTTCTGATTTGTTGGAAAGAACCTAGAGAGAACGCCTGGGTCGAGAAAAAGGCAGCATAGCTTGCATTGGACCTCTCTCAGAATATGTTTGCAGTGTCCTTGCACTCTTCATTATCCTACCCAACCTCGTAGGGAGCTCGTGGAATCGATCCCGAACTCAAACATATTCTTGGACATTGAGCTTTATAACTCCGCCCCTTTGCTACCAGGATCCACAATTCTCTCCCCCCAAAATTAGAAAGCAGCGCATTTTTTGTTCTTTGAGTGAAGAGATAACAATGATAAAACCTTTTTGTGCACATACCTCACCTGTTTCGTAGACACACCATGCAGCCGTCAGTGCCCAAAAGCTTATTACATGGCAGTTTAAAGCTTGATACCACCCTGTCGTTCCATGTCCAGATAAAAGCACGGAAGACGCTGCTCCTTTTGCCGGCATTCTTTCGCAGAGGCAATATCGTAGTCTATGAGGTTTATCCGAGACGTGATCTTTGCTGGTTGAAAACTTTACCCAATACCCCGCTGGGATGACTTGAAATATAGTCAGCCTTGGCAATTTTTGACGGTCTCTTAGGAGGCTTTGAGACTTGTTGAAAGAACAGAATTGTGCTTTCGCTCCTTGAAAGTGCTGCATTCACTGTGACGGCGAAGACATGAGCTTGAAGACGGTTGGTGTAGTCAGTATTTGGACCTCCCTTAGAATGTGTTTTTGTATTTATAAAGGTCATATCCATGCAACAGCGGCCTTCTTGTTTTGATCCTGTCCTCGACAATGTTTTCAGAAATGAACAGGTGCTTTTTCTGCAGCTACAATTAAAATGAAATTCAGCTAAAGCTTGCCTTGAGGGGCACCCCTGCAGTTGACCTGTTCGCTAGGCTCTCTGTTTCTGCAGCTATTTTAAGGATGACGTCGTTAAAGTTGGCAGCAAGGTCCTTTGCCAGGCGCACTTGTCTTTCTCAAAACACTAAACACATCAAACGACAATGATGGGATTCGAACCCACGCGTGCAGAGCACAATGGATTAGCAGTCCATCGCCTTAACCACTCGGCCACCTCGTCACTCGCCTGCATGTGTTGCCCGAAGCTGGGCTGTGGTGTGTTTCTGCCGCTATATTAAGGATGACTTTGCTAAACATGGCAGGCCGGGTACATTGAACGGCTTTGCCAGGCACACTTGGCTCTCTGAAAACACTAAAGACATCAAACGACGAGGATGGGATTCGAACCCACGCATGCAGAGCACAATGGATTAGCAGTCCATCGCCTTAACCACTCGGCCACCTCGTCACTCGACCAAGCCTGTTTTCCCGAAGCTGGGCAGTGGTGTGTTTCGGCAGCTATTTTAAGGATGATGCTGTTAAAGTTGGCAGCAAGGTTCTTTGAATGGCTTTGCCAGGCGCACTTTGCTCTCTCGACACATTCAGCTAAAGCTCGCCTTGAGGGGCACCTGTGCGGTTGACGTGTTCACCACATTTTCTCTCTGTTTCTGCAGCTATATTAAGGATGATGTCGCTAAATTTGGCAGGTAGGGTACATTGAACGGCTTTGCCAGGCGCACTTGTCTCTCTCGAAACACTAAACACATCAAACGACGAGGATGGGATTCGAACCCACGCGTGCAGAGCACAATGGATTAGCAGTCCATCGCCTTAACCACTCGGCCACCTCGTCACTCGCCTGCATGTGTTGCCCGAAGCTGGGCTGTGGTGTGTTTCTGCCGCTATATTAAGGATGACTTTGCTAAACATGGCAGGCCGGGTACATTGAACGGCTTTGCCAGGCACACTTGGCTCTCTGAAAACACTAAAGACATCAAACAACGAGGATTCGAACCCACGCATGCAGAGCACAATGGATTAGCAGTCCATCGCCTTAACCACTCGGCCACCTCGTCACTCGACCAAACCTGTTTTCCCGAAGCTGGGCAGTGGTGTGTTTCGGCAGCTATTTTAAGGATGATGTTGTTAAAGTTGGCAGCAAAGTTCTTTGAATGGCTTTGCCAGGCGCACTTTGCTCTCTCGACACATTCAGCTAAAGCTCGCCTTGAGGGGCACCTGTGCGGTTGACGTGTTCACTACATTTTCTCTCTGTTTCTGCAGCTATATTAAGAATGATGTCGCTAAATTTGGCAGGTAGGGTACATTGAACGGCTTTGCCAGGCGCACTTGTCTCTCTCGAAACACTAAACACATCAAACGACGAGGATGGGATTCGAACCCACGCGTGCAGAGCACAATGGATTAGCAGTCCATCGCCTTAACCACTCGGCCACCTCGTCACTCTCCAGCATGTGTTGCCCGAAGCTGGGCTGTGGTGTGTTTCTGCCGCTATATTAAGGATGACTTTGCTAAACATGGCAGGCCGGGTACATTGAACGGCTTTGCCAGGCACACTTCGCTCTCTGAAAACGCTAAAGACATCAAACGACGAGGATGGGATTCGAACCCACGCGTGCAGAGCACAATGGATTAGCAGTCCATCGCCTTAACCACTCGGCCACCTCGTCACTCTCCTGCATGTGTTGCCCGAAGCTGGGCTGTGGTGTGTTTCTGCCGCTATATTAAGGATGACTTTGCTAAACATGGCAGGCCGGGTACATTGAATGGCTTTGCCAGGCACACTTGGCTCTCTGAAAACGCTAAAGACATCAAACAACGAGGATGGGATTCGAACCCACGCATGCAGAGCACAATGGATTAGCAGTCCATCGCCTTAACCACTCGGCCACCTCGTCACTCGACCAAACCTGTTTTCCCGAAGCTGGGCAGTGGTGTGTTTCGGCAGCTATTTTAAGGATGATGTTGTTAAAGTTGGCAGCAAGGTTCTTTGAATGGCTTTGCCAGGCGCACTTTGCTCTCTCGACACATTCAGCTAAAGCTCGCCTTGAGGGGCACCTGTGCGGTTGACGTGTTCACTACATTTTCTCTCTGTTTCTGCAGCTATATTAAGGATGATGTCGCTAAATTTGCCAGGTAGGGTACATTGAACGGCTTTGCCAGGCGCACTTGGCTCTCTGAAAACACTAAAGACATCAAACGACGAGGATGGGATTCGAACCCACGCATGCAGAGCACAATGGATTAGCAGTCCATCGCCTTAACCACTCGGCCACCTCGTCACTCGACCAAGCCTGTTTTCCCGAAGCTGGGCAGTGGTGTGTTTCGGCAGCTATTTTAAGGATGATGCTGTTAAAGTTGGCAGCAAGGTTCTTTGAATGGCTTTGCCAGGCGCACTTTGCTCTCTCGACACATTCAGCTAAAGCTCGCCTTGAGGGGCATCTGTGCGGTTGACGTGTTCACCACATTTTCTCTCTGTTTCTGCAGCTATATTAAGGATGATGTCGCTAAATTTGGCAGGTAGGGTACATTGAACGGCTTTGCCAGGCGCACTTGTCTCTCTCGAAACACTAAACACATCAAACGACGAGGATGGGATTCGAACCCACGCGTGCAGAGCACAATGGATTAGCAGTCCATCGCCTTAACCACTCGGCCACCTCGTCACTCGCCTGCATGTGTTGCCCGAAGCTGGGCTGTGGTGTGTTTCTGCCGCTATATTAAGGATGACTTTGCTAAACATGGCAGGCCGGGTACATTGAACGGATTTGCCAGGCACACTTCGCTCTCTGAAAACGCTAAAGACATCAAACGACGAGGATGGGATTCGAACCCACGCGTGCAGAGCACAATGGATTAGCAGTCCATCGCCTTAACCACTCGGCCACCTCGTCACTCTCCTGCATGTGTTGCCCGAAGCTGGGCTGTGGTGTGTTTCTGCCGCTATATTAAGGATGACTTTGCTAAACATGGCAGGCCGGGTACATTGAATGGCTTTGCCAGGCACACTTGGCTCTCTGAAAACGCTAAAGACATCAAACAACGAGGATGGGATTCGAACCCACGCATGCAGAGCACAATGGATTAGCAGTCCATCGCCTTAACCACTCGGCCACCTCGTCACTCGACCAAACCTGTTTTCCCGAAGCTGGGCAGTGGTGTGTTTCGGCAGCTATTTTAAGGATGATGTTGTTAAAGTTGGCAGCAAGGTTCTTTGAATGGCTTTGCCAGGCGCACTTTGCTCTCTCGACACATTCAGCTAAAGCTCGCCTTGAGGGGCACCTGTGCGGTTGACGTGTTCACTACATTTTCTCTCTGTTTCTGCAGCTATATTAAGGATGATGTCGCTAAATTTGCCAGGTAGGGTACATTGAACGGCTTTGCCAGGCGCACTTGGCTCTCTGAAAACACTAAAGACATCAAACGACGAGGATGGGATTCGAACCCACGCATGCAGAGCACAATGGATTAGCAGTCCATCGCCTTAACCACTCGGCCACCTCGTCACTCGACCAAGCCTGTTTTCCCGAAGCTGGGCAGTGGTGTGTTTCGGCAGCTATTTTAAGGATGATGCTGTTAAAGTTGGCAGCAAGGTTCTTTGAATGGCTTTGCCAGGCGCACTTTGCTCTCTCGACACATTCAGCTAAAGCTCGCCTTGAGGGGCATCTGTGCGGTTGACGTGTTCACCACATTTTCTCTCTGTTTCTGCAGCTATATTAAGGATGATGTCGCTAAATTTGGCAGGTAGGGTACATTGAACGGCTTTGCCAGGCGCACTTGTCTCTCTCGAAACACTAAACACATCAAACGACGAGGATGGGATTCGAACCCACGCGTGCAGAGCACAATGGATTAGCAGTCCATCGCCTTAACCACTCGGCCACCTCGTCACTCTCCTGCATGTGTTGCCCGAAGCTGGGCTGTGGTGTGTTTCTGCCGCTATATTAAGGATGACTTTGCTAAACATGGCAGGCCGGGTACATTGAATGGCTTTGCCAGGCACACTTGGCTCTCTGAAAACGCTAAAGACATCAAACAACGAGGATGGGATTCGAACCCACGCATGCAGAGCACAATGGATTAGCAGTCCATCGCCTTAACCACTCGGCCACCTCGTCACTCGACCAAACCTGTTTTCCCGAAGCTGGGCAGTGGTGTGTTTCGGCAGCTATTTTAAGGATGATGTTGTTAAAGTTGGCAGCAAGGTTCTTTGAATGGCTTTGCCAGGCGCACTTTGCTCTCTCGACACATTCAGCTAAAGCTCGCCTTGAGGGGCACCTGTGCGGTTGACGTGTTCACTACATTTTCTCTCTGTTTCTGCAGCTATATTAAGGATGATGTCGCTAAATTTGCCAGGTAGGGTACATTGAACGGCTTTGCCAGGCGCACTTGGCTCTCTGAAAACACTAAAGACATCAAACGACGAGGATGGGATTCGAACCCACGCATGCAGAGCACAATGGATTAGCAGTCCATCGCCTTAACCACTCGGCCACCTCGTCACTCGACCAAGCCTGTTTTCCCGAAGCTGGGCAGTGGTGTGTTTCGGCAGCTATTTTAAGGATGATGCTGTTAAAGTTGGCAGCAAGGTTCTTTGAATGGCTTTGCCAGGCGCACTTTGCTCTCTCGACACATTCAGCTAAAGCTCGCCTTGAGGGGCATCTGTGCGGTTGACGTGTTCACCACATTTTCTCTCTGTTTCTGCAGCTATATTAAGGATGATGTCGCTAAATTTGGCAGGTAGGGTACATTGAACGGCTTTGCCAGGCGCACTTGTCTCTCTCGAAACACTAAACACATCAAACGACGAGGATGGGATTCGAACCCACGCGTGCAGAGCACAATGGATTAGCAGTCCATCGCCTTAACCACTCGGCCACCTCGTCACTCGCCTGCATGTGTTGCCCGAAGCTGGGCTGTGGTGTGTTTCTGCCGCTATATTAAGGATGACTTTGCTAAACATGGCAGGCCGGGTACATTGAACGGATTTGCCAGGCACACTTCGCTCTCTGAAAACGCTAAAGACATCAAACGACGAGGATGGGATTCGAACCCACGCGTGCAGAGCACAATGGATTAGCAGTCCATCGCCTTAACCACTCGGCCACCTCGTCACTCTCCTGCATGTGTTGCCCGAAGCTGGGCTGTGGTGTGTTTCTGCCGCTATATTAAGGATGACTTTGCTAAACATGGCAGGCCGGGTACATTGAATGGCTTTGCCAGGCACACTTGGCTCTCTGAAAACGCTAAAGACATCAAACGACAAGGATGGGATTCGAACCCACGCATGCAGAGCACAATGGATTAGCAGTCCATCGCCTTAACCACTCGGCCACCTCGTCACTCGACCAAACCTGTTTTCCCGAAGCTGGGCAGTGGTGTGTTTCGGCAGCTATTTTAAGGATGATGTTGTTAAAGTTGGCAGCAAGGTTCTTTGAATGGCTTTGCCAGGCTCACTTTGCTCTCTCGACACATTCAGCTAAAGCTCGCCTTGAGGGGCACCTGTGCGGTTGACGTGTTCACTACATTTTCTCTCTGTTTCTGCAGCTATATTAAGGATGATGTCGCTAAATTTGGCAGGTAGGGTACATTGAACGGCTTTGCCAGGCGCACTTGGCTCTCTGAAAAAACTAAAGACATCAAACGACGAGGATGGTATTCAAACCCACGTGTGCACAACACAACATAATAGCAGTCCATCACCTAACCACTCGGCCACCTCGCCACAACCTTTTGGATGTTGGAAGTAGTAATTTGGTGCTTTTCAACCCCTCTCATTAACATGATGGAGATACAGTTCACCATATTGTGTTGGAAATGGTTTGGCTGATGAAAGAGGTAACCCTTCAACTGACCTGCAAGGAGCATTGGGTTCTATGGGTTAGGAGACTCACAACTGTTTTGATAGAGGGAGATCTGCTTATGTTTCATTTGTGTGATGCTTCTGATTTGTTGGAAAGAACCTAGAGAGAACGCCTGGGTCGAGAAAAAGGCAGCATAGCTTGCATTGGACCTCTCTCAGAATATGTTTGCAGTGTCCTTGCACTCTTCATTATCCTACCCAACCTCGTAGGGAGCTCGTGGAATCGATCCCGAACTCAAACATATTCTTGGACATTGAGCTTTATAACTCCGCCCCTTTGCTACCAGGATCCACAATTCTCTCCCCCCAAAATTAGAAAGCAGCGCATTTTTTGTTCTTTGAGTGAAGAGATAACAATGATAAAACCTTTTTGTGCACATACCTCACCTGTTTCGTAGACACACCATGCAGCCGTCAGTGCCCAAAAGCTTATTACATGGCAGTTTAAAGCTTGATACCACCCTGTCGTTCCATGTCCAGATAAAAGCACGGAAGACGCTGCTCCTTTTGCCGGCATTCTTTCGCAGAGGCAATATCGTAGTCTATGAGGTTTATCCGAGACGTGATCTTTGCTGGTTGAAAACTTTACCCAATACCCCGCTGGGATGACTTGAAATATAGTCAGCCTTGGCAATTTTTGACGGTCTCTTAGGAGGCTTTGAGACTTGTTGAAAGAACAGAATTGTGCTTTCGCTCCTTGAAAGTGCTGCATTCACTGTGACGGCGAAGACATGAGCTTGAAGACGGTTGGTGTAGTCAGTATTTGGACCTCCCTTAGAATGTGTTTTTGTATTTATAAAGGTCATATCCATGCAACAGGGGCCTTCTTGTTTTGATCCTGTCCTCGACAATGTTTTCAGAAATGAACAGGTGCTTTTTCTGCAGCTACAATTAAAATGAAATTCAGCTAAAGCTTGCCTTGAGGGGCACCCCTGCAGTTGACCTGTTCGCTAGGCTCTCTGTTTCTGCAGCTATTTTAAGGATGACGCCGTTGAAGTTGGCAGCAAGGTCCTTTGCCAGGCGCACTTGTCTCTCTCGAAACACTAAACACATCAAACAACAAGGATGGGATTCGAACCCACGCGTGCAGAGCACAATGGATTAGCAGTCCATCGCCTTAACCACTCGGCCACCTCGTCACTCGCCTGCATGTGTTGCCCGAAGCTGGGCTGTGGTGTGTTTCTGCCGCTATATTAAGGATGACTTTGCTAAACATGGCAGGCCGGGTACATTGAACGGCTTTGCCAGGCACACTTGGCTCTCTGAAAACACTAAAGACATCAAACCACGAGGATGGGATTCGAACCCACGCATGCAGAGCACAATGGATTAGCAGTCCATCGCCTTAACCACTCGGCCACCTCGTCACTCGACCAAGCCTGTTTTCCCGAAGCTGGGCAGTGGTGTGTTTCGGCAGCTATTTTAAGGATGATGTTGTTAAAGTTGGCAGCAAGGTTCTTTGAATGGCTTTGCCAGGCGCACTTTGCTCTCTCGACACATTCAGCTAAAGCTCGCCTTGAGGGGCACCTGTGCGGTTGACGTGTTCACCACATTTTCTCTCTGTTTCTGCAGCTATATTAAGGATGATGTCGCTAAATTTGGCAGGTAGGGTACATTGAACGGCTTTGCCAGGCGCACTTGTCTCTCTCGAAACACTAAACACATCAAACGACGAGGATGGGATTCGAACCCACGCGTGCAGAGCACAATGGATTAGCAGTCCATCGCCTTAACCACTCGGCCACCTCGTCACTCGCCTGCATGTGTTGCCCGAAGCTGGGCTCTGGTGTGTTTCTGCCGCTATATTAAGGATGACTTTGCTAAATATGGCAGGCCGGGTACATTGAACGGCTTTGCCAGGCACACTTGGCTCTCTGAAAACACTAAAGACATCAAACAACGAGGATTCGAACCCACGCATGCAGAGCACAATGGATTAGCAGTCCATCGCCTTAACCACTCGGCCACCTCGTCACTCGACCAAACCTGTTTTCCCGAAGCTGGGCAGTGGTGTGTTTCGGCAGCTATTTTAAGGATGATGTTGTTAAAGTTGGCAGCAAGGTTCTTTGAATGGCTTTGCCAGGCGCACTTTGCTCTCTCGACACATTCAGCTAAAGCTCGCCTTGAGGGGCACCTGTGCGGTTGACGTGTTCACTACATTTTCTCTCTGTTTCTGCAGCTATATTAAGAATGATGTCGCTAAATTTGGCAGGTAGGGTACATTGAACGGCTTTGCCAGGCGCACTTGTCTCTCTCGAAACACTAAACACATCAAACGACGAGGATGGGATTCGAACCCACGCGTGCAGAGCACAATGGATTAGCAGTCCATCGCCTTAACCACTCGGCCACCTCGTCACTCTCCAGCATGTGTTGCCCGAAGCTGGGCTGTGGTGTGTTTCTGCCGCTATATTAAGGATGACTTTGCTAAACATGGCAGGCCGGGTACATTGAACGGCTTTGCCAGGCACACTTCGCTCTCTGAAAACGCTAAAGACATCAAACGACAAGGATGGGATTCGAACCCACGCGTGCAGAGCACAATGGATTAGCAGTCCATCGCCTTAACCACTCGGCCACCTCGTCACTCTCCTGCATGTGTTGCCCGAAGCTGGGCTGTGGTGTGTTTCTGCCGCTATATTAAGGATGACTTTGCTAAACATGGCAGGCCGGGTACATTGAATGGCTTTGCCAGGCACACTTGGCTCTCTGAAAACGCTAAAGACATCAAAAGACGAGGATGGGATTCGAACCCACGCATGCAGAGCACAATGGATTAGCAGTCCATCGCCTTAACCACTCGGCCACCTCGTCACTCGACCAAACCTGTTTTCCCGAAGCTGGGCAGTGGTGTGTTTCGGCAGCTATTTTAAGGATGATGTTGTTAAAGTTGGCAGCAAGGTTCTTTGAATGGCTTTGCCAGGCGCACTTTGCTCTCTCGACACATTCAGCTAAAGCTCGCCTTGAGGGGCACCTGTGCGGTTGACGTGTTCACTACATTTTCTCTCTGTTTCTGCAGCTATATTAAGGATGATGTCGCTAAATTTGGCAGGTAGGGTACATTGAACGGCTTTGCCAGGCGCACTTGGCTCTCTGAAAACACTAAAGACATCAAACGACGAGGATGGGATTCGAACCCACGCATGCAGAGCACAATGGATTAGCAGTCCATCGCCTTAACCACTCGGCCACCTCGTCACTCGACCAAGCCTGTTTTCCCGAAGCTGGGCAGTGGTGTGTTTCGGCAGCTATTTTAAGGATGATGCTGTTAAAGTTGGCAGCAAGGTTCTTTGAATGGCTTTGCCAGGCGCACTTTGCTCTCTCGACACATTCAGCTAAAGCTCGCCTTGAGGGGCACCTGTGCGGTTGACGTGTTCACCACATTTTCTCTCTGTTTCTGCAGCTATATTAAGGATGATGTCGCTAAATTTGGCAGGTAGGGTACATTGAACGGCTTTGCCAGGCGCACTTGTCTCTCTCGAAACACTAAACACATCAAACGACGAGGATGGGATTCGAACCCACGCGTGCAGAGCACAATGGATTAGCAGTCCATCGCCTTAACCACTCGGCCACCTCGTCACTCGCCTGCATGTGTTGCCCGAAGCTGGGCTGTGGTGTGTTTCTGCCGCTATATTAAGGATGACTTTGCTAAACATGGCAGGCCGGGTACATTGAATGGCTTTGCCAGGCACACTTCGCTCTCTGAAAACGCTAAAGACATCAAACGACAAGGATGGGATTCGAACCCACGCATGCAGAGCACAATGGATTAGCAGTCCATCGCCTTAACCACTCGGCCACCTCGTCACTCGACCAAACCTGTTTTCCCGAAGCTGGGCAGTGGTGTGTTTCGGCAGCTATTTTAAGGATGATGTTGTTAAAGTTGGCAGCAAGGTTCTTTGAATGGCTTTGCCAGGCTCACTTTGCTCTCTCGACACATTCAGCTAAAGCTCGCCTTGAGGGGCACCTGTGCGGTTGACGTGTTCACTACATTTTCTCTCTGTTTCTGCAGCTATATTAAGGATGATGTCGCTAAATTTGGCAGGTAGGGTACATTGAACGGCTTTGCCAGGCGCACTTGGCTCTCTGAAAAAACTAAAGACATCAAACGACGAGGATGGTATTCAAACCCACGTGTGCACAACACAACATAATAGCAGTCCATCACCTAACCACTCGGCCACCTCGCCACAACCTTTTGGATGTTGGAAGTAGTAATTTGGTGCTTTTCAACCCCTCTCATTAACATGATGGAGATACAGTTCACCATATTGTGTTGGAAATGGTTTGGCTGATGAAAGAGGTAACCCTTCAACTGACCTGCAAGGAGCATTGGGTTCTATGGGTTAGGAGACTCACAACTGTTTTGATAGAGGGAGATCTGCTTATGTTTCATTTGTGTGATGCTTCTGATTTGTTGGAAAGAACCTAGAGAGAACGCCTGGGTCGAGAAAAAGGCAGCATAGCTTGCATTGGACCTCTCTCAGAATATGTTTGCAGTGTCCTTGCACTCTTCATTATCCTACCCAACCTCGTAGGGAGCTCGTGGAATCGATCCCGAACTCAAACATATTCTTGGACATTGAGCTTTATAACTCCGCCCCTTTGCTACCAGGATCCACAATTCTCTCCCCCCAAAATTAGAAAGCAGCGCATTTTTTGTTCTTTGAGTGAAGAGATAACAATGATAAAACCTTTTTGTGCACATACCTCACCTGTTTCGTAGACACACCATGCAGCCGTCAGTGCCCAAAAGCTTATTACATGGCAGTTTAAAGCTTGATACCACCCTGTCGTTCCATGTCCAGATAAAAGCACGGAAGACGCTGCTCCTTTTGCCGGCATTCTTTCGCAGAGGCAATATCGTAGTCTATGAGGTTTATCCGAGACGTGATCTTTGCTGGTTGAAAACTTTACCCAATACCCCGCTGGGATGACTTGAAATATAGTCAGCCTTGGCAATTTTTGACGGTCTCTTAGGAGGCTTTGAGACTTGTTGAAAGAACAGAATTGTGCTTTCGCTCCTTGAAAGTGCTGCATTCACTGTGACGGCGAAGACATGAGCTTGAAGACGGTTGGTGTAGTCAGTATTTGGACCTCCCTTAGAATGTGTTTTTGTATTTATAAAGGTCATATCCATGCAACAGGGGCCTTCTTGTTTTGATCCTGTCCTCGACAATGTTTTCAGAAATGAACAGGTGCTTTTTCTGCAGCTACAATTAAAATGAAATTCAGCTAAAGCTTGCCTTGAGGGGCACCCCTGCAGTTGACCTGTTCGCTAGGCTCTCTGTTTCTGCAGCTATTTTAAGGATGACGTCGTTAAAGTTGGCAGCAAGGTCCTTTGCCAGGCGCACTTGTCTTTCTCAAAACACTAAACACATCAAACGACAATGATGGGATTCGAACCCACGCGTGCAGAGCACAATGGATTAGCAGTCCATCGCCTTAACCACTCGGCCACCTCGTCACTCGCCTGCATGTGTTGCCCGAAGCTGGGCTGTGGTGTGTTTCTGCCGCTATATTAAGGATGACTTTGCTAAACATGGCAGGCCGGGTACATTGAACGGCTTTGCCAGGCACACTTGGCTCTCTGAAAACACTAAAGACATCAAACGACGAGGATGGGATTCGAACCCACGCATGCAGAGCACAATGGATTAGCAGTCCATCGCCTTAACCACTCGGCCACCTCGTCACTCGACCAAGCCTGTTTTCCCGAAGCTGGGCAGTGGTGTGTTTCGGCAGCTATTTTAAGGATGATGCTGTTAAAGTTGGCAGCAAGGTTCTTTGAATGGCTTTGCCAGGCGCACTTTGCTCTCTCGACACATTCAGCTAAAGCTCGCCTTGAGGGGCACCTGTGCGGTTGACGTGTTCACCACATTTTCTCTCTGTTTCTGCAGCTATATTAAGGATGATGTCGCTAAATTTGGCAGGTAGGGTACATTGAACGGCTTTGCCAGGCGCACTTGTCTCTCTCGAAACACTAAACACATCAAACGACGAGGATGGGATTCGAACCCACGCGTGCAGAGCACAATGGATTAGCAGTCCATCGCCTTAACCACTCGGCCACCTCGTCACTCGCCTGCATGTGTTGCCCGAAGCTGGGCTGTGGTGTGTTTCTGCCGCTATATTAAGGATGACTTTGCTAAACATGGCAGGCCGGGTACATTGAACGGCTTTGCCAGGCACACTTGGCTCTCTGAAAACACTAAAGACATCAAACAACGAGGATTCGAACCCACGCATGCAGAGCACAATGGATTAGCAGTCCATCGCCTTAACCACTCGGCCACCTCGTCACTCGACCAAACCTGTTTTCCCGAAGCTGGGCAGTGGTGTGTTTCGGCAGCTATTTTAAGGATGATGTTGTTAAAGTTGGCAGCAAGGTTCTTTGAATGGCTTTGCCAGGCGCACTTTGCTCTCTCGACACATTCAGCTAAAGCTCGCCTTGAGGGGCACCTGTGCGGTTGACGTGTTCACTACATTTTCTCTCTGTTTCTGCAGCTATATTAAGAATGATGTCGCTAAATTTGGCAGGTAGGGTACATTGAACGGCTTTGCCAGGCGCACTTGTCTCTCTCGAAACACTAAACACATCAAACGACGAGGATGGGATTCGAACCCACGCGTGCAGAGCACAATGGATTAGCAGTCCATCGCCTTAACCACTCGGCCACCTCGTCACTCTCCAGCATGTGTTGCCCGAAGCTGGGCTGTGGTGTGTTTCTGCCGCTATATTAAGGATGACTTTGCTAAACATGGCAGGCCGGGTACATTGAACGGCTTTGCCAGGCACACTTCGCTCTCTGAAAACGCTAAAGACATCAAATGACGAGGATGGGATTCGAACCCACGCGTGCAGAGCACAATGGATTAGCAGTCCATCGCCTTAACCACTCGGCCACCTCGTCACTCTCCTGCATGTGTTGCCCGAAGCTGGGCTGTGGTGTGTTTCTGCCGCTATATTAAGGATGACTTTGCTAAACATGGCAGGCCGGGTACATTGAATGGCTTTGCCAGGCACACTTGGCTCTCTGAAAACGCTAAAGACATCAAACGACGAGGATGGGATTCGAACCCACGCATGCAGAGCACAATGGATTAGCAGTCCATCGCCTTAACCACTCGGCCACCTCGTCACTCGACCAAGCCTGTTTTCCCGAAGCTGGGCAGTGGTGTGTTTCGGCAGCTATTTTAAGGATGATGCTGTTAAAGTTGGCAGCAAGGTTCTTTGAATGGCTTTGCCAGGCGCACTTTGCTCTCTCGACACATTCAGCTAAAGCTCGCCTTGAGGGGCACCTGTGCGGTTGACGTGTTCACTACATTTTCTCTCTGTTTCTGCAGCTATATTAAGGATGATGTCGCTAAATTTGGCAGGTAGGGTACATTGAACGGCTTTGCCAGGCGCACTTGGCTCTCTGAAAACACTAAAGACATCAAACGACGAGGATGGGATTCGAACCCACGCATGCAGAGCACAATGGATTAGCAGTCCATCGCCTTAACCACTCGGCCACCTCGTCACTCGACCAAGCCTGTTTTCCCGAAGCTGGGCAGTGGTGTGTTTCGGCAGCTATTTTAAGGATGATGCTGTTAAAGTTGGCAGCAAGGTTCTTTGAATGGCTTTGCCAGGCGCACTTTGCTCTCTCGACACATTCAGCTAAAGCTCGCCTTGAGGGGCACCTGTGCGGTTGACGTGTTCACCACATTTTCTCTCTGTTTCTGCAGCTATATTAAGGATGATGTCGCTAAATTTGGCAGGTAGGGTACATTGAACGGCTTTGCCAGGCGCACTTGTCTCTCTCGAAACACTAAACACATCAAACGACGAGGATGGGATTCGAACCCACGCGTGCAGAGCACAATGGATTAGCAGTCCATCGCCTTAACCACTCGGCCACCTCGTCACTCGCCTGCATGTGTTGCCCGAAGCTGGGCTGTGGTGTGTTTCTGCCGCTATATTAAGGATGACTTTGCTAAACATGGCAGGCCGGGTACATTGAACGGATTTGCCAGGCACACTTCGCTCTCTGAAAACGCTAAAGACATCAAACGACGAGGATGGGATTCGAACCCACGCGTGCAGAGCACAATGGATTAGCAGTCCATCGCCTTAACCACTCGGCCACCTCGTCACTCTCCTGCATGTGTTGCCCGAAGCTGGGCTGTGGTGTGTTTCTGCCGCTATATTAAGGATGACTTTGCTAAACATGGCAGGCCGGGTACATTGAATGGCTTTGCCAGGCACACTTGGCTCTCTGAAAACGCTAAAGACATCAAACGACAAGGATGGGATTCGAACCCACGCATGCAGAGCACAATGGATTAGCAGTCCATCGCCTTAACCACTCGGCCACCTCGTAACTCGACCAAACCTGTTTTCCCGAAGCTGGGCAGTGGTGTGTTTCGGCAGCTATTTTAAGGATGATGTTGTTAAAGTTGGCAGCAAGGTTCTTTGAATGGCTTTGCCAGGCTCACTTTGCTCTCTCGACACATTCAGCTAAAGCTCGCCTTGAGGGGCACCTGTGCGGTTGACGTGTTCACTACATTTTCTCTCTGTTTCTGCAGCTATATTAAGGATGATGTCGCTAAATTTGGCAGGTAGGGTACATTGAACGGCTTTGCCAGGCGCACTTGGCTCTCTGAAAAAACTAAAGACATCAAACGACGAGGATGGTATTCAAACCCACGTGTGCACAACACAACATAATAGCAGTCCATCACCTAACCACTCGGCCACCTCGCCACAACCTTTTGGATGTTGGAAGTAGTAATTTGGTGCTTTTCAACCCCTCTCATTAACATGATGGAGATACAGTTCACCATATTGTGTTGGAAATGGTTTGGCTGATGAAAGAGGTAACCCTTCAACTGACCTGCAAGGAGCATTGGGTTCTATGGGTTAGGAGACTCACAACTGTTTTGATAGAGGGAGATCTGCTTATGTTTCATTTGTGTGATGCTTCTGATTTGTTGGAAAGAACCTAGAGAGAACGCCTGGGTCGAGAAAAAGGCAGCATAGCTTGCATTGGACCTCTCTCAGAATATGTTTGCAGTGTCCTTGCACTCTTCATTATCCTACCCAACCTCGTAGGGAGCTCGTGGAATCGATCCCGAACTCAAACATATTCTTGGACATTGAGCTTTATAACTCCGCCCCTTTGCTACCAGGATCCACAATTCTCTCCCCCCAAAATTAGAAAGCAGCGCATTTTTTGTTCTTTGAGTGAAGAGATAACAATGATAAAACCTTTTTGTGCACATACCTCACCTGTTTCGTAGACACACCATGCAGCCGTCAGTGCCCAAAAGCTTATTACATGGCAGTTTAAAGCTTGATACCACCCTGTCGTTCCATGTCCAGATAAAAGCACGGAAGACGCTGCTCCTTTTGCCGGCATTCTTTCGCAGAGGCAATATCGTAGTCTATGAGGTTTATCCGAGACGTGATCTTTGCTGGTTGAAAACTTTACCCAATACCCCGCTGGGATGACTTGAAATATAGTCAGCCTTGGCAATTTTTGACGGTCTCTTAGGAGGCTTTGAGACTTGTTGAAAGAACAGAATTGTGCTTTCGCTCCTTGAAAGTGCTGCATTCACTGTGACGGCGAAGACATGAGCTTGAAGACGGTTGGTGTAGTCAGTATTTGGACCTCCCTTAGAATGTGTTTTTGTATTTATAAAGGTCATATCCATGCAACAGCGGCCTTCTTGTTTTGATCCTGTCCTCGACAATGTTTTCAGAAATGAACAGGTGCTTTTTCTGCAGCTACAATTAAAATGAAATTCAGCTAAAGCTTGCCTTGAGGGGCACCCCTGCAGTTGACCTGTTCGCTAGGCTCTCTGTTTCTGCAGCTATTTTAAGGATGACGTCGTTAAAGTTGGCAGCAAGGTCCTTTGCCAGGCGCACTTGTCTTTCTCAAAACACTAAACACATCAAACGACAATGATGGGATTCGAACCCACGCGTGCAGAGCACAATGGATTAGCAGTCCATCGCCTTAACCACTCGGCCACCTCGTCACTCGCCTGCATGTGTTGCCCGAAGCTGGGCTGTGGTGTGTTTCTGCCGCTATATTAAGGATGACTTTGCTAAACATGGCAGGCCGGGTACATTGAACGGCTTTGCCAGGCACACTTGGCTCTCTGAAAACACTAAAGACATCAAACGACGAGGATGGGATTCGAACCCACGCATGCAGAGCACAATGGATTAGCAGTCCATCGCCTTAACCACTCGGCCACCTCGTCACTCGACCAAGCCTGTTTTCCCGAAGCTGGGCAGTGGTGTGTTTCGGCAGCTATTTTAAGGATGATGCTGTTAAAGTTGGCAGCAAGGTTCTTTGAATGGCTTTGCCAGGCGCACTTTGCTCTCTCGACACATTCAGCTAAAGCTCGCCTTGAGGGGCACCTGTGCGGTTGACGTGTTCACCACATTTTCTCTCTGTTTCTGCAGCTATATTAAGGATGATGTCGCTAAATTTGGCAGGTAGGGTACATTGAACGGCTTTGCCAGGCGCACTTGTCTCTCTCGAAACACTAAACACATCAAACGACGAGGATGGGATTCGAACCCACGCGTGCAGAGCACAATGGATTAGCAGTCCATCGCCTTAACCACTCGGCCACCTCGTCACTCGCCTGCATGTGTTGCCCGAAGCTGGGCTGTGGTGTGTTTCTGCCGCTATATTAAGGATGACTTTGCTAAACATGGCAGGCCGGGTACATTGAACGGCTTTGCCAGGCACACTTGGCTCTCTGAAAACACTAAAGACATCAAACAACGAGGATTCGAACCCACGCATGCAGAGCACAATGGATTAGCAGTCCATCGCCTTAACCACTCGGCCACCTCGTCACTCGACCAAACCTGTTTTCCCGAAGCTGGGCAGTGGTGTGTTTCGGCAGCTATTTTAAGGATGATGTTGTTAAAGTTGGCAGCAAAGTTCTTTGAATGGCTTTGCCAGGCGCACTTTGCTCTCTCGACACATTCAGCTAAAGCTCGCCTTGAGGGGCACCTGTGCGGTTGACGTGTTCACTACATTTTCTCTCTGTTTCTGCAGCTATATTAAGAATGATGTCGCTAAATTTGGCAGGTAGGGTACATTGAACGGCTTTGCCAGGCGCACTTGTCTCTCTCGAAACACTAAACACATCAAACGACGAGGATGGGATTCGAACCCACGCGTGCAGAGCACAATGGATTAGCAGTCCATCGCCTTAACCACTCGGCCACCTCGTCACTCTCCAGCATGTGTTGCCCGAAGCTGGGCTGTGGTGTGTTTCTGCCGCTATATTAAGGATGACTTTGCTAAACATGGCAGGCCGGGTACATTGAACGGCTTTGCCAGGCACACTTCGCTCTCTGAAAACGCTAAAGACATCAAACGACGAGGATGGGATTCGAACCCACGCGTGCAGAGCACAATGGATTAGCAGTCCATCGCCTTAACCACTCGGCCACCTCGTCACTCTCCTGCATGTGTTGCCCGAAGCTGGGCTGTGGTGTGTTTCTGCCGCTATATTAAGGATGACTTTGCTAAACATGGCAGGCCGGGTACATTGAATGGCTTTGCCAGGCACACTTGGCTCTCTGAAAACGCTAAAGACATCAAACAACGAGGATGGGATTCGAACCCACGCATGCAGAGCACAATGGATTAGCAGTCCATCGCCTTAACCACTCGGCCACCTCGTCACTCGACCAAACCTGTTTTCCCGAAGCTGGGCAGTGGTGTGTTTCGGCAGCTATTTTAAGGATGATGTTGTTAAAGTTGGCAGCAAGGTTCTTTGAATGGCTTTGCCAGGCGCACTTTGCTCTCTCGACACATTCAGCTAAAGCTCGCCTTGAGGGGCACCTGTGCGGTTGACGTGTTCACTACATTTTCTCTCTGTTTCTGCAGCTATATTAAGGATGATGTCGCTAAATTTGCCAGGTAGGGTACATTGAACGGCTTTGCCAGGCGCACTTGGCTCTCTGAAAACACTAAAGACATCAAACGACGAGGATGGGATTCGAACCCACGCATGCAGAGCACAATGGATTAGCAGTCCATCGCCTTAACCACTCGGCCACCTCGTCACTCGACCAAGCCTGTTTTCCCGAAGCTGGGCAGTGGTGTGTTTCGGCAGCTATTTTAAGGATGATGCTGTTAAAGTTGGCAGCAAGGTTCTTTGAATGGCTTTGCCAGGCGCACTTTGCTCTCTCGACACATTCAGCTAAAGCTCGCCTTGAGGGGCATCTGTGCGGTTGACGTGTTCACCACATTTTCTCTCTGTTTCTGCAGCTATATTAAGGATGATGTCGCTAAATTTGGCAGGTAGGGTACATTGAACGGCTTTGCCAGGCGCACTTGTCTCTCTCGAAACACTAAACACATCAAACGACGAGGATGGGATTCGAACCCACGCGTGCAGAGCACAATGGATTAGCAGTCCATCGCCTTAACCACTCGGCCACCTCGTCACTCGCCTGCATGTGTTGCCCGAAGCTGGGCTGTGGTGTGTTTCTGCCGCTATATTAAGGATGACTTTGCTAAACATGGCAGGCCGGGTACATTGAACGGATTTGCCAGGCACACTTCGCTCTCTGAAAACGCTAAAGACATCAAACGACGAGGATGGGATTCGAACCCACGCGTGCAGAGCACAATGGATTAGCAGTCCATCGCCTTAACCACTCGGCCACCTCGTCACTCTCCTGCATGTGTTGCCCGAAGCTGGGCTGTGGTGTGTTTCTGCCGCTATATTAAGGATGACTTTGCTAAACATGGCAGGCCGGGTACATTGAATGGCTTTGCCAGGCACACTTGGCTCTCTGAAAACGCTAAAGACATCAAATGACAAGGATGGGATTCGAACCCACGCATGCAGAGCACAATGGATTAGCAGTCCATCGCCTTAACCACTCGGCCACCTCGTCACTCGACCAAACCTGTTTTCCCGAAGCTGGGCAGTGGTGTGTTTCGGCAGCTATTTTAAGGATGATGTTGTTAAAGTTGGCAGCAAGGTTCTTTGAATGGCTTTGCCAGGCTCACTTTGCTCTCTCGACACATTCAGCTAAAGCTCGCCTTGAGGGGCACCTGTGCGGTTGACGTGTTCACTACATTTTCTCTCTGTTTCTGCAGCTATATTAAGGATGATGTCGCTAAATTTGGCAGGTAGGGTACATTGAACGGCTTTGCCAGGCGCACTTGGCTCTCTGAAAAAACTAAAGACATCAAACGACGAGGATGGTATTCAAACCCACGTGTGCACAACACAACATAATAGCAGTCCATCACCTAACCACTCGGCCACCTCGCCACAACCTTTTGGATGTTGGAAGTAGTAATTTGGTGCTTTTCAACCCCTCTCATTAACATGATGGAGATACAGTTCACCATATTGTGTTGGAAATGGTTTGGCTGATGAAAGAGGTAACCCTTCAACTGACCTGCAAGGAGCATTGGGTTCTATGGGTTAGGAGACTCACAACTGTTTTGATAGAGGGAGATCTGCTTATGTTTCATTTGTGTGATGCTTCTGATTTGTTGGAAAGAACCTAGAGAGAACGCCTGGGTCGAGAAAAAGGCAGCATAGCTTGCATTGGACCTCTCTCAGAATATGTTTGCAGTGTCCTTGCACTCTTCATTATCCTACCCAACCTCGTAGGGAGCTCGTGGAATCGATCCCGAACTCAAACATATTCTTGGACATTGAGCTTTATAACTCCGCCCCTTTGCTACCAGGATCCACAATTCTCTCCCCCCAAAATTAGAAAGCAGCGCATTTTTTGTTCTTTGAGTGAAGAGATAACAATGATAAAACCTTTTTGTGCACATACCTCACCTGTTTCGTAGACACACCATGCAGCCGTCAGTGCCCAAAAGCTTATTACATGGCAGTTTAAAGCTTGATACCACCCTGTCGTTCCATGTCCAGATAAAAGCACGGAAGACGCTGCTCCTTTTGCCGGCATTCTTTCGCAGAGGCAATATTGTAGTCTATGAGGTTTATCCGAGACGTGATCTTTGCTGGTTGAAAACTTTACCCAATACCCCGCTGGGATGACTTGAAATATAGTCAGCCTTGGCAATTTTTGACGGTCTCTTAGGAGGCTTTGAGACTTGTTGAAAGAACAGAATTGTGCTTTCGCTCCTTGAAAGTGCTGCATTCACTGTGACGGCGAAGACATGAGCTTGAAGACGGTTGGTGTAGTCAGTATTTGGACCTCCCTTAGAATGTGTTTTTGTATTTATAAAGGTCATATCCATGCAACAGCGGCCTTCTTGTTTTGATCCTGTCCTCGACAATGTTTTCAGAAATGAACAGGTGCTTTTTCTGCAGCTACAATTAAAATGAAATTCAGCTAAAGCTTGCCTTGAGGGGCACCCCTGCAGTTGACCTGTTCGCTAGGCTCTCTGTTTCTGCAGCTATTTTAAGGATGACGTCGTTAAAGTTGGCAGCAAGGTCCTTTGCCAGGCGCACTTGTCTCTCTCAAAACACTAAACACATCAAACGACAAGGATGGGATTCGAACCCACGCGTGCAGAGCACAATGGATTAGCAGTCCATCGACTTAACCACTCGGCCACCTCGTCACTCGCCTGCATGTGTTGCCCGAAGCTGGGCTGTGGTGTGTTTCTGCCGCTATATTAAGGATGACTTTGCTAAACATGGCAGGCCGGGTACATTGAACGGCTTTGCCAGGCACACTTGGCTCTCTGAAAACACTAAAGACATCAAACGACGAGGATGGGATTCGAACCCACGCATGCAGAGCACAATGGATTAGCAGTCCATCGCCTTAACCACTCGGCCACCTCGTCACTCGCCTGCATGTGTTGCCCGAAGCTGGGCTGTGGTGTGTTTCTGCCGCTATATTAAGGATGACTTTGCTAAACATGGCAGGCCGGGTACATTGAACGGCTTTGCCAGGCACACTTGGCTCTCTGAAAACACTAAAGACATCAAACGACGAGGATGGGATTCGAACCCACGCATGCAGAGCACAATGGATTAGCAGTCCATCGCCTTAACCACTCGGCCACCTCGTCACTCGACCAAGCCTGTTTTCCCGAAGCTGGGCAGTGGTGTGTTTCGGCAGCTATTTTAAGGATGATGCTGTTAAAGTTGGCAGCAAGGTTCTTTGAATGGCTTTGCCAGGCGCACTTTGCTCTCTCGACACATTCAGCTAAAGCTCGCCTTGAGGGGCACCTGTGCGGTTGACGTGTTCACCACATTTTCTCTCTGTTTCTGCAGCTATATTAAGGATGATGTCGCTAAATTTGGCAGGTAGGGTACATTGAACGGCTTTGCCAGGCGCACTTGTCTCTCTCGAAACACTAAACACATCAAACGACGAGGATGGGATTCGAACCCACGCGTGCAGAGCACAATGGATTAGCAGTCCATCGCCTTAACCACTCGGCCACCTCGTCACTCGCCTGCATGTGTTGCCCGAAGCTGGGCTGTGGTGTGTTTCTGCCGCTATATTAAGGATGACTTTGCTAAACATGGCAGGCCGGGTACATTGAACGGCTTTGCCAGGCACACTTGGCTCTCTGAAAACACTAAAGACATCAAACAACGAGGATTCGAACCCACGCATGCAGAGCACAATGGATTAGCAGTCCATCGCCTTAACCACTCGGCCACCTCGTCACTCGACCAAACCTGTTTTCCCGAAGCTGGGCAGTGGTGTGTTTCGGCAGCTATTTTAAGGATGATGTTGTTAAAGTTGGCAGCAAGGTTCTTTGAATGGCTTTGCCAGGCGCACTTTGCTCTCTCGACACATTCAGCTAAAGCTCGCCTTGAGGGGCACCTGTGCGGTTGACGTGTTCACTACATTTTCTCTCTGTTTCTGCAGCTATATTAAGAATGATGTCGCTAAATTTGGCAGGTAGGGTACATTGAACGGCTTTGCCAGGCGCACTTGTCTCTCTCGAAACACTAAACACATCAAACGACGAGGATGGGATTCGAACCCACGCGTGCAGAGCACAATGGATTAGCAGTCCATCGCCTTAACCACTCGGCCACCTCGTCACTCTCCAGCATGTGTTGCCCGAAGCTGGGCTGTGGTGTGTTTCTGCCGCTATATTAAGGATGACTTTGCTAAACATGGCAGGCCGGGTACATTGAACGGCTTTGCCAGGCACACTTCGCTCTCTGAAAACGCTAAAGACATCAAACGACGAGGATGGGATTCGAACCCACGCGTGCAGAGCACAATGGATTAGCAGTCCATCGCCTTAACCACTCGGCCACCTCGTCACTCTCCTGCATGTGTTGCCCGAAGCTGGGCTGTGGTGTGTTTCTGCCGCTATATTAAGGATGACTTTGCTAAACATGGCAGGCCGGGTACATTGAATGGCTTTGCCAGGCACACTTGGCTCTCTGAAAACGCTAAAGACATCAAACGACGAGGATGGGATTCGAACCCACGCATGCAGAGCACAATGGATTAGCAGTCCATCGCCTTAACCACTCGGCCACCTCGTCACTCGACCAAGCCTGTTTTCCCGAAGCTGGGCAGTGGTGTGTTTCGGCAGCTATTTTAAGGATGATGCTGTTAAAGTTGGCAGCAAGGTTCTTTGAATGGCTTTGCCAGGCGCACTTTGCTCTCTCGACACATTCAGCTAAAGCTCGCCTTGAGGGGCACCTGTGCGGTTGACGTGTTCACTACATTTTCTCTCTGTTTCTGCAGCTATATTAAGGATGATGTCGCTAAATTTGGCAGGTAGGGTACATTGAACGGCTTTGCCAGGCGCACTTGGCTCTCTGAAAACACTAAAGACATCAAACGACGAGGATGGGATTCGAACCCACGCATGCAGAGCACAATGGATTAGCAGTCCATCGCCTTAACCACTCGGCCACCTCGTCACTCGACCAAGCCTGTTTTCCCGAAGCTGGGCAGTGGTGTGTTTCGGCAGCTATTTTAAGGATGATGCTGTTAAAGTTGGCAGCAAGGTTCTTTGAATGGCTTTGCCAGGCGCACTTTGCTCTCTCGACACATTCAGCTAAAGCTCGCCTTGAGGGGCACCTGTGCGGTTGACGTGTTCACCACATTTTCTCTCTGTTTCTGCAGCTATATTAAGGATGATGTCGCTAAATTTGGCAGGTAGGGTACATTGAACGGCTTTGCCAGGCGCACTTGTCTCTCTCGAAACACTAAACACATCAAACGACGAGGATGGGATTCGAACCCACGCGTGCAGAGCACAATGGATTAGCAGTCCATCGCCTTAACCACTCGGCCACCTCGTCACTCGCCTGCATGTGTTGCCCGAAGCTGGGCTGTGGTGTGTTTCTGCCGCTATATTAAGGATGACTTTGCTAAACATGGCAGGCCGGGTACATTGAACGGCTTTGCCAGGCACACTTCGCTCTCTGAAAACGCTAAAGACATCAAACGACGAGGATGGGATTCGAACCCACGCGTGCAGAGCACAATGGATTAGCAGTCCATCGCCTTAACCACTCGGCCACCTCGTCACTCTCCTGCATGTGTTGCCCGAAGCTGGGCTGTGGTGTGTTTCTGCCGCTATATTAAGGATGACTTTGCTAAACATGGCAGGCCGGGTACATTGAATGGCTTTGCCAGGCACACTTGGCTCTCTGAAAACGCTAAAGACATCAAACGACGAGGATGGGATTCGAACCCACGCATGCAGAGCACAATGGATTAGCAGTCCATCGCCTTAACCACTCGGCCACCTCGTCACTCGACCAAACCTGTTTTCCCGAAGCTGGGCAGTGGTGTGTTTCGGCAGCTATTTTAAGGATGATGTTGTTAAAGTTGGCAGCAAGGTTCTTTGAATGGCTTTGCCAGGCGCACTTTGCTCTCTCGACACATTCAGCTAAAGCTCGCCTTGAGGGGCACCTGTGCGGTTGACGTGTTCACTACATTTTCTCTCTGTTTCTGCAGCTATATTAAGGATGATGTCGCTAAATTTGGCAGGTAGGGTACATTGAACGGCTTTGCCAGGCGCACTTGGCTCTCTGAAAAAACTAAAGACATCAAACGACGAGGATGGTATTCAAACCCACGTGTGCACAACACAACATAATAGCAGTCCATCACCTAACCACTCGGCCACCTCGCCACAACCTTTTGGATGTTGGAAGTAGTAATTTGGTGCTTTTCAACCCCTCTCATTAACATGATGGAGATACAGTTCACCATATTGTGTTGGAAATGGTTTGGCTGATGAAAGAGGTAACCCTTCAACTGACCTGCAAGGAGCATTGGGTTCTATGGGTTAGGAGACTCACAACTGTTTTGATAGAGGGAGATCTGCTTATGTTTCATTTGTGTGATGCTTCTGATTTGTTGGAAAGAACCTAGAGAGAACGCCTGGGTCGAGAAAAAGGCAGCATAGCTTGCATTGGACCTCTCTCAGAATATGTTTGCAGTGTCCTTGCACTCTTCATTATCCTACCCAACCTCGTAGGGAGCTCGTGGAATCGATCCCGAACTCAAACATATTCTTGGACATTGAGCTTTATAACTCCGCCCCTTTGCTACCAGGATCCACAATTCTCTCCCCCCAAAATTAGAAAGCAGCGCATTTTTTGTTCTTTGAGTGAAGAGATAACAATGATAAAACCTTTTTGTGCACATACCTCACCTGTTTCGTAGACACACCATGCAGCCGTCAGTGCCCAAAAGCTTATTACATGGCAGTTTAAAGCTTGATACCACCCTGTCGTTCCATGTCCAGATAAAAGCACGGAAGACGCTGCTCCTTTTGCCGGCATTCTTTCGCAGAGGCAATATCGTAGTCTATGAGGTTTATCCGAGACGTGATCTTTGCTGGTTGAAAACTTTACCCAATACCCCGCTGGGATGACTTGAAATATAGTCAGCCTTGGCAATTTTTGACGGTCTCTTAGGAGGCTTTGAGACTTGTTGAAAGAACAGAATTGTGCTTTCGCTCCTTGAAAGTGCTGCATTCACTGTGACGGCGAAGACATGAGCTTGAAGACGGTTGGTGTAGTCAGTATTTGGACCTCCCTTAGAATGTGTTTTTGTATTTATAAAGGTCATATCCATGCAACAGGGGCCTTCTTGTTTTGATCCTGTCCTCGACAATGTTTTCAGAAATGAACAGGTGCTTTTTCTACAGCTACAATTAAAATGAAATTCAGCTAAAGCTTGCCTTGAGGGGCACCCCTGCAGTTGACCTGTTCGCTAGGCTCTCTGTTTCTGCAGCTATTTTAAGGATGACGTCGTTAAAGTTGGCAGCAAGGTCCTTTGCCAGGCGCACTTGTCTTTCTCAAAACACTAAACACATCAAACGACAATGATGGGATTCGAACCCACGCGTGCAGAGCACAATGGATTAGCAGTCCATCGCCTTAACCACTCGGCCACCTCGTCACTCGCCTGCATGTGTTGCCCGAAGCTGGGCTGTGGTGTGTTTCTGCCGCTATATTAAGGATGACTTTGCTAAACATGGCAGGCCGGGTACATTGAACGGCTTTGCCAGGCACACTTGGCTCTCTGAAAACACTAAAGACATCAAACGACGAGGATGGGATTCGAACCCACGCATGCAGAGCACAATGGATTAGCAGTCCATCGCCTTAACCACTCGGCCACCTCGTCACTCGACCAAGCCTGTTTTCCCGAAGCTGGGCAGTGGTGTGTTTCGGCAGCTATTTTAAGGATGATGCTGTTAAAGTTGGCAGCAAGGTTCTTTGAATGGCTTTGCCAGGCGCACTTTGCTCTCTCGACACATTCAGCTAAAGCTCGCCTTGAGGGGCACCTGTGCGGTTGACGTGTTCACCACATTTTCTCTCTGTTTCTGCAGCTATATTAAGGATGATGTCGCTAAATTTGGCAGGTAGGGTACATTGAACGGCTTTGCCAGGCGCACTTGTCTCTCTCGAAACACTAAACACATCAAACGACGAGGATGGGATTCGAACCCACGCGTGCAGAGCACAATGGATTAGCAGTCCATCGCCTTAACCACTCGGCCACCTCGTCACTCGCCTGCATGTGTTGCCCGAAGCTGGGCTGTGGTGTGTTTCTGCCGCTATATTAAGGATGACTTTGCTAAACATGGCAGGCCGGGTACATTGAACGGCTTTGCCAGGCACACTTCGCTCTCTGAAAACGCTAAAGACATCAAACGACGAGGATGGGATTCGAACCCACGCGTGCAGAGCACAATGGATTAGCAGTCCATCGCCTTAACCACTCGGCCACCTCGTCACTCTCCTGCATGTGTTGCCCGAAGCTGGGCTGTGGTGTGTTTCTGCCGCTATATTAAGGATGACTTTGCTAAACATGGCAGGCCGGGTACATTGAATGGCTTTGCCAGGCACACTTGGCTCTCTGAAAACGCTAAAGACATCAAACGACGAGGATGGGATTCGAACCCACGCATGCAGAGCACAATGGATTAGCAGTCCATCGCCTTAACCACTCGGCCACCTCGTCACTCGACCAAACCTGTTTTCCCGAAGCTGGGCAGTGGTGTGTTTCGGCAGCTATTTTAAGGATGATGTTGTTAAAGTTGGCAGCAAGGTTCTTTGAATGGCTTTGCCAGGCGCACTTTGCTCTCTCGACACATTCAGCTAAAGCTCGCCTTGAGGGGCACCTGTGCGGTTGACGTGTTCACTACATTTTCTCTCTGTTTCTGCAGCTATATTAAGGATGATGTCGCTAAATTTGGCAGGTAGGGTACATTGAACGGCTTTGCCAGGCGCACTTGGCTCTCTGAAAACACTAAAGACATCAAACGACGAGGATGGGATTCGAACCCACGCATGCAGAGCACAATGGATTAGCAGTCCATCGCCTTAACCACTCGGCCACCTCGTCACTCGACCAAGCCTGTTTTCCCGAAGCTGGGCAGTGGTGTGTTTCGGCAGCTATTTTAAGGATGATGCTGTTAAAGTTGGCAGCAAGGTTCTTTGAATGGCTTTGCCAGGCGCACTTTGCTCTCTCGACACATTCAGCTAAAGCTCGCCTTGAGGGGCACCTGTGCGGTTGACGTGTTCACCACATTTTCTCTCTGTTTCTGCAGCTATATTAAGGATGATGTCGCTAAATTTGGCAGGTAGGGTACATTGAACGGCTTTGCCAGGCGCACTTGTCTCTCTCGAAACACTAAACACATCAAACGACGAGGATGGGATTCGAACCCACGCGTGCAGAGCACAATGGATTAGCAGTCCATCGCCTTAACCACTCGGCCACCTCGTCACTCGCCTGCATGTGTTGCCCGAAGCTGGGCTGTGGTGTGTTTCTGCCGCTATATTAAGGATGACTTTGCTAAACATGGCAGGCCGGGTACATTGAACGGATTTGCCAGGCACACTTCGCTCTCTGAAAACGCTAAAGACATCAAACGACGAGGATGGGATTCGAACCCACGCGTGCAGAGCACAATGGATTAGCAGTCCATCGCCTTAACCACTCGGCCACCTCGTCACTCTCCTGCATGTGTTGCCCGAAGCTGGGCTGTGGTGTGTTTCTGCCGCTATATTAAGGATGACTTTGCTAAACATGGCAGGCCGGGTACATTGAATGGCTTTGCCAGGCACACTTGGCTCTCTGAAAACGCTAAAGACATCAAACGACGAGGATGTTTGCAGTGTCCTTGCACTCTTCATTATCCTACCCAACCTCGTAGGGAGCTCGTGGAATCGATCCCGAACTCAAACATATTCTTGGACATTGAGCTTTATAACTCCGCCCCTTTGCTACCAGGATCCACAATTCTCTCCCCCCAAAATTAGAAAGCAGCGCATTTTTTGTTCTTTGAGTGAAGAGATAACAATGATAAAACCTTTTTGTGCACATACCTCACCTGTTTCTCTTAGGAGGCTTTGAGACTTGTTGAAAGAACAGAATTGTGCTTTCGCTCCTTGAAAGTGCTGCATTCACTGTGACGGCAAAGACATGAGCTTGAAGACGGTTGGTGTAGTCAGTATTTGGACCTCCCTTAGAATGTATTTTTGTTTTTATAAAGATCATATCCATGCAACAGGGGCCTTCTTGTTTTGATCCTGTCCTCGACAATGTTTTCAGAAATGAACAGGTGCTTTTTCTGCAGCTACAATTAAAATGAAATTCAGCTAAAGCTTGCCTTGAGGGGCACCCCTGCAGTTGACCTGTTCGCTAGGCTCTCTGTTTCTGCAGCTATTTTAAGGATGACGTCGTTAAAGTTGGCAGCAAGGTTCTTTGAATGGCTTTGCCAGGCGCACTTTGCTCTCTCGACACATTCAGCTAAAGCTCGCCTTGAGGGGCACCTGTGCGGTTGACGTGTTCACTACATTTTCTCTCTGTTTCTGCAGCTATATTAAGGATGATGTCGCTAAATTTGGCAGGTAGGGTACATTGAACGGCTTTGCCAGGCGCACTTGTCTCTCTCGAAACACTAAACACATCAAACGACGAGGATGGGATTCGAACCCACGCGTGCAGAGCACAATGGATTAGCAGTCCATCGCCTTAACCACTCGGCCACCTCGTCACTCGCCTGCATGTGTTGCCCGAAGCTGGGCTGTGGTGTGTTTCTGCCGCTATATTAAGGATGACTTTGCTAAACATGGCAGGCCGGGTACATTGAACGGATTTGCCAGGCACACTTCGCTCTCTGAAAACGCTAAAGACATCAAACGACGAGGATGGGATTCGAACCCACGCGTGCAGAGCACAATGGATTAGCAGTCCATCGCCTTAACCACTCGGCCACCTCGTCACTCTCCTGCATGTGTTGCCCGAAGCTGGGCTGTGGTGTGTTTCTGCCGCTATATTAAGGATGACTTTGCTAAACATGGCAGGCCGGGTACATTGAATGGCTTTGCCAGGCACACTTGGCTCTCTGAAAACGCTAAAGACATCAAACGACAAGGATGGGATTCGAACCCACGCATGCAGAGCACGATGGATTAGCAGTCCATCGCCTTAACCACTCGGCCACCTCGTAACTCGACCAAACCTGTTTTCCCGAAGCTGGGCAGTGGTGTGTTTCGGCAGCTATTTTAAGGATGATGTTGTTAAAGTTGGCAGCAAGGTTCTTTGAATGGCTTTGCCAGGCTCACTTTGCTCTCTCGACACATTCAGCTAAAGCTCGCCTTGAGGGGCACCTGTGCGGTTGACGTGTTCACTACATTTTCTCTCTGTTTCTGCAGCTATATTAAGGATGATGTCGCTAAATTTGGCAGGTAGGGTACATTGAACGGCTTTGCCAGGCGCACTTGGCTCTCTGAAAAAACTAAAGACATCAAACGACGAGGATGGTATTCAAACCCACGTGTGCACAACACAACATAATAGCAGTCCATCACCTAACCACTCGGCCACCTCGCCACAACCTTTTGGATGTTGGAAGTAGTAATTTGGTGCTTTTCAACCCCTCTCATTAACATGATGGAGATACAGTTCACCATATTGTGTTGGAAATGGTTTGGCTGATGAAAGAGGTAACCCTTCAACTGACCTGCAAGGAGCATTGGGTTCTATGGGTTAGGAGACTCACAACTGTTTTGATAGAGGGAGATCTGCTTATGTTTCATTTGTGTGATGCTTCTGATTTGTTGGAAAGAACCTAGAGAGAACGCCTGGGTCGAGAAAAAGGCAGCATAGCTTGCATTGGACCTCTCTCAGAATATGTTTGCAGTGTCCTTGCACTCTTCATTATCCTACCCAACCTCGTAGGGAGCTCGTGGAATCGATCCCGAACTCAAACATATTCTTGGACATTGAGCTTTATAACTCCGCCCCTTTGCTACCAGGATCCACAATTCTCTCCCCCCAAAATTAGAAAGCAGCGCATTTTTTGTTCTTTGAGTGAAGAGATAACAATGATAAAACCTTTTTGTGCACATACCTCACCTGTTTCGTAGACACACCATGCAGCCGTCAGTGCCCAAAAGCTTATTACATGGCAGTTTAAAGCTTGATACCACCCTGTCGTTCCATGTCCAGATAAAAGCACGGAAGACGCTGCTCCTTTTGCCGGCATTCTTTCGCAGAGGCAATATCGTAGTCTATGAGGTTTATCCGAGACGTGATCTTTGCTGGTTGAAAACTTTACCCAATACCCCGCTGGGATGACTTGAAATATAGTCAGCCTTGGCAATTTTTGACGGTCTCTTAGGAGGCTTTGAGACTTGTTGAAAGAACAGAATTGTGCTTTCGCTCCTTGAAAGTGCTGCATTCACTGTGACGGCGAAGACATGAGCTTGAAGACGGTTGGTGTAGTCAGTATTTGGACCTCCCTTAGAATGTGTTTTTGTATTTATAAAGGTCATATCCATGCAACAGGGGCCTTCTTGTTTTGATCCTGTCCTCGACAATGTTTTCAGAAATGAACAGGTGCTTTTTCTACAGCTACAATTAAAATGAAATTCAGCTAAAGCTTGCCTTGAGGGGCACCCCTGCAGTTGACCTGTTCGCTAGGCTCTCTGTTTCTGCAGCTATTTTAAGGATGACGTCGTTAAAGTTGGCAGCAAGGTCCTTTGCCAGGCGCACTTGTCTTTCTCAAAACACTAAACACATCAAACGACAATGATGGGATTCGAACCCACGCGTGCAGAGCACAATGGATTAGCAGTCCATCGCCTTAACCACTCGGCCACCTCGTCACTCGCCTGCATGTGTTGCCCGAAGCTGGGCTGTGGTGTGTTTCTGCCGCTATATTAAGGATGACTTTGCTAAACATGGCAGGCCGGGTACATTGAACGGCTTTGCCAGGCACACTTGGCTCTCTGAAAACACTAAAGACATCAAACGACGAGGATGGGATTCGAACCCACGCATGCAGAGCACAATGGATTAGCAGTCCATCGCCTTAACCACTCGGCCACCTCGTCACTCGACCAAGCCTGTTTTCCCGAAGCTGGGCAGTGGTGTGTTTCGGCAGCTATTTTAAGGATGATGCTGTTAAAGTTGGCAGCAAGGTTCTTTGAATGGCTTTGCCAGGCGCACTTTGCTCTCTCGACACATTCAGCTAAAGCTCGCCTTGAGGGGCACCTGTGCGGTTGACGTGTTCACCACATTTTCTCTCTGTTTCTGCAGCTATATTAAGGATGATGTCGCTAAATTTGGCAGGTAGGGTACATTGAACGGCTTTGCCAGGCGCACTTGTCTCTCTCGAAACACTAAACACATCAAACGACGAGGATGGGATTCGAACCCACGCGTGCAGAGCACAATGGATTAGCAGTCCATCGCCTTAACCACTCGGCCACCTCGTCACTCGCCTGCATGTGTTGCCCGAAGCTGGGCTGTGGTGTGTTTCTGCCGCTATATTAAGGATGACTTTGCTAAACATGGCAGGCCGGGTACATTGAACGGATTTGCCAGGCACACTTCGCTCTCTGAAAACGCTAAAGACATCAAACGACGAGGATGGGATTCGAACCCACGCGTGCAGAGCACAATGGATTAGCAGTCCATCGCCTTAACCACTCGGCCACCTCGTCACTCTCCTGCATGTGTTGCCCGAAGCTGGGCTGTGGTGTGTTTCTGCCGCTATATTAAGGATGACTTTGCTAAACATGGCAGGCCGGGTACATTGAATGGCTTTGCCAGGCACACTTGGCTCTCTGAAAACGCTAAAGACATCAAACGACAAGGATGGGATTCGAACCCACGCATGCAGAGCACGATGGATTAGCAGTCCATCGCCTTAACCACTCGGCCACCTCGTAACTCGACCAAACCTGTTTTCCCGAAGCTGGGCAGTGGTGTGTTTCGGCAGCTATTTTAAGGATGATGTTGTTAAAGTTGGCAGCAAGGTTCTTTGAATGGCTTTGCCAGGCTCACTTTGCTCTCTCGACACATTCAGCTAAAGCTCGCCTTGAGGGGCACCTGTGCGGTTGACGTGTTCACTACATTTTCTCTCTGTTTCTGCAGCTATATTAAGGATGATGTCGCTAAATTTGGCAGGTAGGGTACATTGAACGGCTTTGCCAGGCGCACTTGGCTCTCTGAAAAAACTAAAGACATCAAACGACGAGGATGGTATTCAAACCCACGTGTGCACAACACAACATAATAGCAGTCCATCACCTAACCACTCGGCCACCTCGCCACAACCTTTTGGATGTTGGAAGTAGTAATTTGGTGCTTTTCAACCCCTCTCATTAACATGATGGAGATACAGTTCACCATATTGTGTTGGAAATGGTTTGGCTGATGAAAGAGGTAACCCTTCAACTGACCTGCAAGGAGCATTGGGTTCTATGGGTTAGGAGACTCACAACTGTTTTGATAGAGGGAGATCTGCTTATGTTTCATTTGTGTGATGCTTCTGATTTGTTGGAAAGAACCTAGAGAGAACGCCTGGGTCGAGAAAAAGGCAGCATAGCTTGCATTGGACCTCTCTCAGAATATGTTTGCAGTGTCCTTGCACTCTTCATTATCCTACCCAACCTCGTAGGGAGCTCGTGGAATCGATCCCGAACTCAAACATATTCTTGGACATTGAGCTTTATAACTCCGCCCCTTTGCTACCAGGATCCACAATTCTCTCCCCCCAAAATTAGAAAGCAGCGCATTTTTTGTTCTTTGAGTGAAGAGATAACAATGATAAAACCTTTTTGTGCACATACCTCACCTGTTTCGTAGACACACCATGCAGCCGTCAGTGCCCAAAAGCTTATTACATGGCAGTTTAAAGCTTGATACCACCCTGTCGTTCCATGTCCAGATAAAAGCACGGAAGACGCTGCTCCTTTTGCCGGCATTCTTTCGCAGAGGCAATATCGTAGTCTATGAGGTTTATCCGAGACGTGATCTTTGCTGGTTGAAAACTTTACCCAATACCCCGCTGGGATGACTTGAAATATAGTCAGCCTTGGCAATTTTTGACGGTCTCTTAGGAGGCTTTGAGACTTGTTGAAAGAACAGAATTGTGCTTTCGCTCCTTGAAAGTGCTGCATTCACTGTGACGGCGAAGACATGAGCTTGAAGACGGTTGGTGTAGTCAGTATTTGGACCTCCCTTAGAATGTGTTTTTGTATTTATAAAGGTCATATCCATGCAACAGGGGCCTTCTTGTTTTGATCCTGTCCTCGACAATGTTTTCAGAAATGAACAGGTGCTTTTTCTACAGCTACAATTAAAATGAAATTCAGCTAAAGCTTGCCTTGAGGGGCACCCCTGCAGTTGACCTGTTCGCTAGGCTCTCTGTTTCTGCAGCTATTTTAAGGATGACGTCGTTAAAGTTGGCAGCAAGGTCCTTTGCCAGGCGCACTTGTCTTTCTCAAAACACTAAACACATCAAACGACAATGATGGGATTCGAACCCACGCGTGCAGAGCACAATGGATTAGCAGTCCATCGCCTTAACCACTCGGCCACCTCGTCACTCGCCTGCATGTGTTGCCCGAAGCTGGGCTGTGGTGTGTTTCTGCCGCTATATTAAGGATGACTTTGCTAAACATGGCAGGCCGGGTACATTGAACGGCTTTGCCAGGCACACTTGGCTCTCTGAAAACACTAAAGACATCAAACGACGAGGATGGGATTCGAACCCACGCATGCAGAGCACAATGGATTAGCAGTCCATCGCCTTAACCACTCGGCCACCTCGTCACTCGACCAAGCCTGTTTTCCCGAAGCTGGGCAGTGGTGTGTTTCGGCAGCTATTTTAAGGATGATGCTGTTAAAGTTGGCAGCAAGGTTCTTTGAATGGCTTTGCCAGGCGCACTTTGCTCTCTCGACACATTCAGCTAAAGCTCGCCTTGAGGGGCACCTGTGCGGTTGACGTGTTCACCACATTTTCTCTCTGTTTCTGCAGCTATATTAAGGATGATGTCGCTAAATTTGGCAGGTAGGGTACATTGAACGGCTTTGCCAGGCGCACTTGTCTCTCTCGAAACACTAAACACATCAAACGACGAGGATGGGATTCGAACCCACGCGTGCAGAGCACAATGGATTAGCAGTCCATCGCCTTAACCACTCGGCCACCTCGTCACTCGCCTGCATGTGTTGCCCGAAGCTGGGCTGTGGTGTGTTTCTGCCGCTATATTAAGGATGACTTTGCTAAACATGGCAGGCCGGGTACATTGAACGGATTTGCCAGGCACACTTCGCTCTCTGAAAACGCTAAAGACATCAAACGACGAGGATGGGATTCGAACCCACGCGTGCAGAGCACAATGGATTAGCAGTCCATCGCCTTAACCACTCGGCCACCTCGTCACTCTCCTGCATGTGTTGCCCGAAGCTGGGCTGTGGTGTGTTTCTGCCGCTATATTAAGGATGACTTTGCTAAACATGGCAGGCCGGGTACATTGAATGGCTTTGCCAGGCACACTTGGCTCTCTGAAAACGCTAAAGACATCAAACGACAAGGATGGGATTCGAACCCACGCATGCAGAGCACGATGGATTAGCAGTCCATCGCCTTAACCACTCGGCCACCTCGTAACTCGACCAAACCTGTTTTCCCGAAGCTGGGCAGTGGTGTGTTTCGGCAGCTATTTTAAGGATGATGTTGTTAAAGTTGGCAGCAAGGTTCTTTGAATGGCTTTGCCAGGCTCACTTTGCTCTCTCGACACATTCAGCTAAAGCTCGCCTTGAGGGGCACCTGTGCGGTTGACGTGTTCACTACATTTTCTCTCTGTTTCTGCAGCTATATTAAGGATGATGTCGCTAAATTTGGCAGGTAGGGTACATTGAACGGCTTTGCCAGGCGCACTTGGCTCTCTGAAAAAACTAAAGACATCAAACGACGAGGATGGTATTCAAACCCACGTGTGCACAACACAACATAATAGCAGTCCATCACCTAACCACTCGGCCACCTCGCCACAACCTTTTGGATGTTGGAAGTAGTAATTTGGTGCTTTTCAACCCCTCTCATTAACATGATGGAGATACAGTTCACCATATTGTGTTGGAAATGGTTTGGCTGATGAAAGAGGTAACCCTTCAACTGACCTGCAAGGAGCATTGGGTTCTATGGGTTAGGAGACTCACAACTGTTTTGATAGAGGGAGATCTGCTTATGTTTCATTTGTGTGATGCTTCTGATTTGTTGGAAAGAACCTAGAGAGAACGCCTGGGTCGAGAAAAAGGCAGCATAGCTTGCATTGGACCTCTCTCAGAATATGTTTGCAGTGTCCTTGCACTCTTCATTATCCTACCCAACCTCGTAGGGAGCTCGTGGAATCGATCCCGAACTCAAACATATTCTTGGACATTGAGCTTTATAACTCCGCCCCTTTGCTACCAGGATCCACAATTCTCTCCCCCCAAAATTAGAAAGCAGCGCATTTTTTGTTCTTTGAGTGAAGAGATAACAATGATAAAACCTTTTTGTGCACATACCTCACCTGTTTCGTAGACACACCATGCAGCCGTCAGTGCCCAAAAGCTTATTACATGGCAGTTTAAAGCTTGATACCACCCTGTCGTTCCATGTCCAGATAAAAGCACGGAAGACGCTGCTCCTTTTGCCGGCATTCTTTCGCAGAGGCAATATCGTAGTCTATGAGGTTTATCCGAGACGTGATCTTTGCTGGTTGAAAACTTTACCCAATACCCCGCTGGGATGACTTGAAATATAGTCAGCCTTGGCAATTTTTGACGGTCTCTTAGGAGGCTTTGAGACTTGTTGAAAGAACAGAATTGTGCTTTCGCTCCTTGAAAGTGCTGCATTCACTGTGACGGCGAAGACATGAGCTTGAAGACGGTTGGTGTAGTCAGTATTTGGACCTCCCTTAGAATGTGTTTTTGTATTTATAAAGGTCATATCCATGCAACAGGGGCCTTCTTGTTTTGATCCTGTCCTCGACAATGTTTTCAGAAATGAACAGGTGCTTTTTCTACAGCTACAATTAAAATGAAATTCAGCTAAAGCTTGCCTTGAGGGGCACCCCTGCAGTTGACCTGTTCGCTAGGCTCTCTGTTTCTGCAGCTATTTTAAGGATGACGTCGTTAAAGTTGGCAGCAAGGTCCTTTGCCAGGCGCACTTGTCTTTCTCAAAACACTAAACACATCAAACGACAATGATGGGATTCGAACCCACGCGTGCAGAGCACAATGGATTAGCAGTCCATCGCCTTAACCACTCGGCCACCTCGTCACTCGCCTGCATGTGTTGCCCGAAGCTGGGCTGTGGTGTGTTTCTGCCGCTATATTAAGGATGACTTTGCTAAACATGGCAGGCCGGGTACATTGAACGGCTTTGCCAGGCACACTTGGCTCTCTGAAAACACTAAAGACATCAAACGACGAGGATGGGATTCGAACCCACGCATGCAGAGCACAATGGATTAGCAGTCCATCGCCTTAACCACTCGGCCACCTCGTCACTCGACCAAGCCTGTTTTCCCGAAGCTGGGCAGTGGTGTGTTTCGGCAGCTATTTTAAGGATGATGCTGTTAAAGTTGGCAGCAAGGTTCTTTGAATGGCTTTGCCAGGCGCACTTTGCTCTCTCGACACATTCAGCTAAAGCTCGCCTTGAGGGGCACCTGTGCGGTTGACGTGTTCACCACATTTTCTCTCTGTTTCTGCAGCTATATTAAGGATGATGTCGCTAAATTTGGCAGGTAGGGTACATTGAACGGCTTTGCCAGGCGCACTTGTCTCTCTCGAAACACTAAACACATCAAACGACGAGGATGGGATTCGAACCCACGCGTGCAGAGCACAATGGATTAGCAGTCCATCGCCTTAACCACTCGGCCACCTCGTCACTCGCCTGCATGTGTTGCCCGAAGCTGGGCTGTGGTGTGTTTCTGCCGCTATATTAAGGATGACTTTGCTAAACATGGCAGGCCGGGTACATTGAACGGCTTTGCCAGGCACACTTGGCTCTCTGAAAACACTAAAGACATCAAACAACGAGGATTCGAACCCACGCATGCAGAGCACAATGGATTAGCAGTCCATCGCCTTAACCACTCGGCCACCTCGTCACTCGACCAAACCTGTTTTCCCGAAGCTGGGCAGTGGTGTGTTTCGGCAGCTATTTTAAGGATGATGTTGTTAAAGTTGGCAGCAAGGTTCTTTGAATGGCTTTGCCAGGCGCACTTTGCTCTCTCGACACATTCAGCTAAAGCTCGCCTTGAGGGGCACCTGTGCGGTTGACATGTTCACTACATTTTCTCTCTGTTTCTGCAGCTATATTAAGAATGATGTCGCTAAATTTGGCAGGTAGGGTACATTGAACGGCTTTGCCAGGCGCACTTGTCTCTCTCGAAACACTAAACACATCAAACGACGAGGATGGGATTCGAACCCACGCGTGCAGAGCACAATGGATTAGCAGTCCATCGCCTTAACCACTCGGCCACCTCGTCACTCTCCAGCATGTGTTGCCCGAAGCTGGGCTGTGGTGTGTTTCTGCCGCTATATTAAGGATGACTTTGCTAAACATGGCAGGCCGGGTACATTGAACGGCTTTGCCAGGCACACTTCGCTCTCTGAAAACGCTAAAGACATCAAACGACGAGGATGGGATTCGAACCCACGCGTGCAGAGCACAATGGATTAGCAGTCCATCGCCTTAACCACTCGGCCACCTCGTCACTCTCCTGCATGTGTTGCCCGAAGCTGGGCTGTGGTGTGTTTCTGCCGCTATATTAAGGATGACTTTGCTAAACATGGCAGGCCGGGTACATTGAATGGCTTTGCCAGGCACACTTGGCTCTCTGAAAACGCTAAAGACATCAAACGACGAGGATGGGATTCGAACCCACGCATGCAGAGCACAATGGATTAGCAGTCCATCGCCTTAACCACTCGGCCACCTCGTCACTCGACCAAACCTGTTTTCCCGAAGCTGGGCAGTGGTGTGTTTCGGCAGCTATTTTAAGGATGATGTTGTTAAAGTTGGCAGCAAGGTTCTTTGAATGGCTTTGCCAGGCGCACTTTGCTCTCTCGACACATTCAGCTAAAGCTCGCCTTGAGGGGCACCTGTGCGGTTGACGTGTTCACTACATTTTCTCTCTGTTTCTGCAGCTATATTAAGGATGATGTCGCTAAATTTGGCAGGTAGGGTACATTGAACGGCTTTGCCAGGCGCACTTGGCTCTCTGAAAAAACTAAAGACATCAAACGACGAGGATGGTATTCAAACCCACGTGTGCACAACACAACATAATTGCAGTCCATCACCTAACCACTCGGCCACCTCGCCACAACCTTTTGGATGTTGGAAGTAGTAATTTGGTGCTTTTCAACCCCTCTCATTAACATGATGGAGATACAGTTCACCATATTGTGTTGGAAATGGTTTGGCTGATGAAAGAGGTAACCCTTCAACTGACCTGCAAGGAGCATTGGGTTCTATGGGTTAGGAGACTCACAACTGTTTTGATAGAGGGAGATCTGCTTATGTTTCATTTGTGTGATGCTTCTGATTTGTTGGAAAGAACCTAGAGAGAACGCCTGGGTCGAGAAAAAGGCAGCATAGCTTGCATTGGACCTCTCTCAGAATATGTTTGCAGTGTCCTTGCACTCTTCATTATCCTACCCAACCTCGTAGGGAGCTCGTGGAATCGATCCCGAACTCAAACATATTCTTGGACATTGAGCTTTATAACTCCGCCCCTTTGCTACCAGGATCCACAATTCTCTCCCCCCAAAATTAGAAAGCAGCGCATTTTTTGTTCTTTGAGTGAAGAGATAACAATGATAAAACCTTTTTGTGCACATACCTCACCTGTTTCGTAGACACACCATGCAGCCGTCAGTGCCCAAAAGCTTATTACATGGCAGTTTAAAGCTTGATACCACCCTGTCGTTCCATGTCCAGATAAAAGCACGGAAGACGCTGCTCCTTTTGCCGGCATTCTTTCGCAGAGGCAATATCGTAGTCTATGAGGTTTATCCGAGACGTGATCTTTGCTGGTTGAAAACTTTACCCAATACCCCGCTGGGATGACTTGAAATATAGTCAGCCTTGGCAATTTTTGACGGTCTCTTAGGAGGCTTTGAGACTTGTTGAAAGAACAGAATTGTGCTTTCGCTCCTTGAAAGTGCTGCATTCACTGTGACGGCGAAGACATGAGCTTGAAGACGGTTGGTGTAGTCAGTATTTGGACCTCCCTTAGAATGTGTTTTTGTATTTATAAAGGTCATATCCATGCAACAGGGGCCTTCTTGTTTTGATCCTGTCCTCGACAATGTTTTCAGAAATGAACAGGTGCTTTTTCTGCAGCTACAATTAAAATGAAATTCAGCTAAAGCTTGCCTTGAGGGGCACCCCTGCAGTTGACCTGTTCGCTAGGCTCTCTGTTTCTGCAGCTATTTTAAGGATGACGTCGTTAAAGTTGGCAGCAAGGTCCTTTGCCAGGCGCACTTGTCTCTCTCAAAACACTAAACACATCAAACGACAAGGATGGGATTCGAACCCACGCGTGCAGAGCACAATGGATTAGCAGTCCATCGACTTAACCACTCGGCCACCTCGTCACTCGCCTGCATGTGTTGCCCGAAGCTGGGCTGTGGTGTGTTTCTGCCGCTATATTAAGGATGACTTTGCTAAACATGGCAGGCCGGGTACATTGAACGGCTTTGCCAGGCACACTTGGCTCTCTGAAAACACTAAAGACATCAAACGACGAGGATGGGATTCGAACCCACGCATGCAGAGCACAATGGATTAGCAGTCCATCGCCTTAACCACTCGGCCACCTCGTCACTCGACCAAGCCTGTTTTCCCGAAGCTGGGCAGTGGTGTGTTTCGGCAGCTATTTTAAGGATGATGTTGTTAAAGTTGGCAGCAAGGTTCTTTGAATGGCTTTGCCAGGCGCACTTTGCTCTCTCGACACATTCAGCTAAAGCTCGCCTTGAGGGGCACCTGTGCGGTTGACGTGTTCACTACATTTTCTCTCTGTTTCTGCAGCTATATTAAGGATGATGTCGCTAAATTTGGCAGGTAGGGTACATTGAACGGCTTTGCCAGGCGCACTTGGCTCTCTGAAAACACTAAAGACATCAAACGACGAGGATGGGATTCGAACCCACGCATGCAGAGCACAATGGATTAGCAGTCCATCGCCTTAACCACTCGGCCACCTCGTCACTCGACCAAGCCTGTTTTCCCGAAGCTGGGCAGTGGTGTGTTTCGGCAGCTATTTTAAGGATGATGCTGTTAAAGTTGGCAGCAAGGTTCTTTGAATGGCTTTGCCAGGCGCACTTTGCTCTCTCGACACATTCAGCTAAAGCTCGCCTTGAGGGGCACCTGTGCGGTTGACGTGTTCACCACATTTTCTCTCTGTTTCTGCAGCTATATTAAGGATGATGTCGCTAAATTTGGCAGGTAGGGTACATTGAACGGCTTTGCCAGGCGCACTTGTCTCTCTCGAAACACTAAACACATCAAACGACGAGGATGGGATTCGAACCCACGCGTGCAGAGCACAATGGATTAGCAGTCCATCGCCTTAACCACTCGGCCACCTCGTCACTCGCCTGCATGTGTTGCCCGAAGCTGGGCTGTGGTGTGTTTCTGCCGCTATATTAAGGATGACTTTGCTAAACATGGCAGGCCGGGTACATTGAACGGATTTGCCAGGCACACTTCGCTCTCTGAAAACGCTAAAGACATCAAACGACGAGGATGGGATTCGAACCCACGCGTGCAGAGCACAATGGATTAGCAGTCCATCGCCTTAACCACTCGGCCACCTCGTCACTCTCCTGCATGTGTTGCCCGAAGCTGGGCTGTGGTGTGTTTCTGCCGCTATATTAAGGATGACTTTGCTAAACATGGCAGGCCGGGTACATTGAATGGCTTTGCCAGGCACACTTGGCTCTCTGAAAACGCTAAAGACATCAAACGACGAGGATGTTTGCAGTGTCCTTGCACTCTTCATTATCCTACCCAACCTCGTAGGGAGCTCGTGGAATCGATCCCGAACTCAAACATATTCTTGGACATTGAGCTTTATAACTCCGCCCCTTTGCTACCAGGATCCACAATTCTCTCCCCCCAAAATTAGAAAGCAGCGCATTTTTTGTTCTTTGAGTGAAGAGATAACAATGATAAAACCTTTTTGTGCACATACCTCACCTGTTTCTCTTAGGAGGCTTTGAGACTTGTTGAAAGAACAGAATTGTGCTTTCGCTCCTTGAAAGTGCTGCATTCACTGTGACGGCAAAGACATGAGCTTGAAGACGGTTGGTGTAGTCAGTATTTGGACCTCCCTTAGAATGTATTTTTGTTTTTATAAAGATCATATCCATGCAACAGGGGCCTTCTTGTTTTGATCCTGTCCTCGACAATGTTTTCAGAAATGAACAGGTGCTTTTTCTGCAGCTACAATTAAAATGAAATTCAGCTAAAGCTTGCCTTGAGGGGCACCCCTGCAGTTGACCTGTTCGCTAGGCTCTCTGTTTCTGCAGCTATTTTAAGGATGACGTCGTTAAAGTTGGCAGCAAGGTTCTTTGAATGGCTTTGCCAGGCGCACTTTGCTCTCTCGACACATTCAGCTAAAGCTCGCCTTGAGGGGCACCTGTGCGGTTGACGTGTTCACTACATTTTCTCTCTGTTTCTGCAGCTATATTAAGGATGATGTCGCTAAATTTGGCAGGTAGGGTACATTGAACGGCTTTGCCAGGCGCACTTGTCTCTCTCGAAACACTAAACACATCAAACGACGAGGATGGGATTCGAACCCACGCGTGCAGAGCACAATGGATTAGCAGTCCATCGCCTTAACCACTCGGCCACCTCGTCACTCGCCTGCATGTGTTGCCCGAAGCTGGGCTGTGGTGTGTTTCTGCCGCTATATTAAGGATGACTTTGCTAAACATGGCAGGCCGGGTACATTGAACGGATTTGCCAGGCACACTTCGCTCTCTGAAAACGCTAAAGACATCAAACGACGAGGATGGGATTCGAACCCACGCGTGCAGAGCACAATGGATTAGCAGTCCATCGCCTTAACCACTCGGCCACCTCGTCACTCTCCTGCATGTGTTGCCCGAAGCTGGGCTGTGGTGTGTTTCTGCCGCTATATTAAGGATGACTTTGCTAAACATGGCAGGCTGGGTACATTGAATGGCTTTGCCAGGCACACTTGGCTCTCTGAAAACGCTAAAGACATCAAACGACAAGGATGGGATTCGAACCCACGCATGCAGAGCACAATGGATTAGCAGTCCATCGCCTTAACCACTCGGCCACCTCGTAACTCGACCAAACCTGTTTTCCCGAAGCTGGGCAGTGGTGTGTTTCGGCAGCTATTTTAAGGATGATGTTGTTAAAGTTGGCAGCAAGGTTCTTTGAATGGCTTTGCCAGGCTCACTTTGCTCTCTCGACACATTCAGCTAAAGCTCGCCTTGAGGGGCACCTGTGCGGTTGACGTGTTCACTACATTTTCTCTCTGTTTCTGCAGCTATATTAAGGATGATGTCGCTAAATTTGGCAGGTAGGGTACATTGAACGGCTTTGCCAGGCGCACTTGGCTCTCTGAAAACACTAAAGACATCAAACGACGAGGATGGTATTCAAACCCACGTGTGCACAACACAACATAATAGCAGTCCATCACCTAACCACTCGGCCACCTCGCCACAACCTTTTGGATGTTGGAAGTAGTAATTTGGTGCTTTTCAACCCCTCTCATTAACATGATGGAGATACAGTTCACCATATTGTGTTGGAAATGGTTTGGCTGATGAAAGAGGTAACCCTTCGACTGACCTGCAAGGAGCATTGGGTTCTATGGGTTAGGAGACTCACAACTGTTTTGATAGAGGGAGATCTGCTTATGTTTCATTTGTGTGATGCTTCTGATTTGTTGGAAAGAACCTAGAGAGAACGCCTGGGTCGAGAAAAAGGCAGCATAGCTCTCATTGGACCTCTCTCAGAATTTTTTTGCAGTGTCCTTGCACTCTTCATTATCCTACCCAACCTCGTAGGGAGCTCGTGGAATCGATCCCGAACTCAAACATATTCTTGGACATTGAGCTTTATAACTCCGCCCCTTTGCTACCAGGATCCACAATTCTCTCCCCCCAAAATTAGAAAGCAGCGCATTTTTTGTTCTTTGAGTGAAGAGATAACAATGATAAAACCTTTTTGTGCACATACCTCACCTGTTTCGTAGACACACCATGCAGCCGTCAGTGCCCAAAAGCTTATTACATGGCAGTTTAAAGCTTGATACCACCCTGTCGTTCCATGTCCAGATAAAAGCACGGAAGACGCTGCTCCTTTTGCCGGCATTCTTTCGCAGAGGCAATATCGTAGTCTATGAGGTTTATCCGAGACGTGATCTTTGCTGGTTGAAAACTTTACCCAATACCCCGCTGGGATGACTTGAAATATAGTCAGCCTTGGCAATTTTTGACGGTCTCTTAGGAGGCTTTGAGACTTGTTGAAAGAACAGAATTGTGCTTTCGCTCCTTGAAAGTGCTGCATTCACTGTGACGGCGAAGACATGAGCTTGAAGACGGTTGGTGTAGTCAGTATTTGGACCTCCCTTAGAATGTGTTTTTGTATTTATAAAGGTCATATCCATGCAACAGGGGCCTTCTTGTTTTGATCCTGTCCTCGACAATGTTTTCAGAAATGAACAGGTGCTTTTTCTGCAGCTACAATTAAAATGAAATTCAGCTAAAGCTTGCCTTGAGGGGCACCCCTGCAGTTGACCTGTTCGCTAGGCTCTCTGTTTCTGCAGCTATTTTAAGGATGACGTCGTTAAAGTTGGCAGCAAGGTTCTTTGAATGGCTTTGCCAGGCGCACTTTGCTCTCTCGACACATTCAGCTAAAGCTCGACTTGAGGGGCACCTGTGCGGTTGACGTGTTCACTACATTTTCTCTCTGTTTCTGCAGCTATATTAAGGATGATGTCGCTAAATTTGGCAGGTAGGGTACATTGAACGGCTTTGCCAGGCGCACTTGTCTCTCTCGAAACACTAATTACATCAAACGACGAGGATGGGATTCGAACCCACGCGTGCAGAGCACAATGGATTAGCAGTCCATCGCCTTAACCACTCGGCCACCTCGTCACTCTCCAGCATGTGTTGCCCGAAGCTGGGCTGTGGTGTGTTTCTGCCGCTATATTAAGGATGACTTTGCTAAACATGGCAGGCCGGGTACATTGAACGGATTTGCCAGGCACACTTCGCTCTCTAAGAGAGCTAAAGACATCAAACGACGAGGATGGGATTCGAACCCACGCGTGCAGAGCACAATGGATTAGCAGTCCATCGCCTTAACCACTCGGCCACCTCGTCACTCGACCAGACCTGTTTTCCCGAAGCTGGGCAGTGGTGTGTTTCGGCAGCTATTTTAAGGATGATGTTGTTAAAGTTGGCAGCAAGGTTCTTTGAATGGCTTTGCCAGGCGCACTTTGCTCTCTCGACACATTCAGCTAAAGCTCGCCTTGAGGGGCACCTGTGCGGTTGACGTGTTCACTACATTTTCTCTCTGTTTCTGCAGCTATATTAAGGATGATGTCGCTAAATTTGGCAGGTAGGGTACATTGAACGGCTTTGCCAGGCGCACTTGGCTCTCTGAAAACACTAAAGACATCAAACGACGAGGATGGTATTCAAACCCACGTGTGCACAACACAACATAATAGCAGTCCATCACCTAACCACTCGGCCACCTCGCCACAACCTTTTGGATGTTGGAAGTAGTAATTTGGTGCTTTTCAACCCCTCTCATTAACATGATGGAGATACAGTTCACCATATTGTGTTGGAAATGGTTTGGCTGATGAAAGAGGTAACCCTTCGACTGACCTGCAAGGAGCATTGGGTTCTATGGGTTAGGAGACTCACAACTGTTTTGATAGAGGGAGATCTGCTTATGTTTCATTTGTGTGATGCTTCTGATTTGTTGGAAAGAACCTAGAGAGAACGCCTGGGTCGAGAAAAAGGCAGCATAGCTTGCATTGGACCTCTCTCAGAATATGTTTGCAGTGTCCTTGCACTCTTCATTATCCTACCCAACCTGGTAGGGAGCTCGTGGAATCGATCCCGAACTCAAACATATTCTTGGACATTGAGCTTTATAACTCCGCCCCTTTGCTACCAGGATCCACAATTCTCTCCCCCCAAAATTAGAAAGCAGCGCATTTTTTGTTCTTTGAGTGAAGAGATAACAATGATAAAACCTTTTTGTGCACATACCTCACCTGTTTCGTAGACACACCATGCAGCCGTCAGTGCCCAAAAGCTTATTACATGGCAGTTTAAAGCTTGATACCACCCTTTCGTTCCATGTCCAGATAAAAGCACGGAAGACGCTGCTCCTTTTGCCGGCATTCTTTCGCAGAGGCAATATCGTAGTCTATAAGGTTTATCCGAGACGTGATCTTTGCTGGTTGAAAACTTTACCCAATACCCCGCTGGGATGACTTGAAATATAGTCAGCCTTGGCAATTTTTGACGGTCTCTTAGGATGCTTTGAGACTTGTTGAAAGAACAGAATTGTGCTTTCGATCCTTGAAAGTGCTGCATTCACTGTGACGGCGAAGACATGAGCTTGAAGACGGTTGGTGTAGTCAGTATTTGGACCTCCCTTAGAATGTGTTTTGTTTTTATAAAGGTCATATCCATGCAACAGAGGCCTTCTTGTTTTGATCCTGTCCTCGACAATGTTTTCAGAAATGAACAGGTGCTTTTTCTGCAGCTACAATTAAAATGAAATTCAGCTAAAGCTTGCCTTGAGGGGCACCCCTGCAGTTGACCTGTTCGCTAGGCTCTCTGTTTCTGCAGCTATTTTAAGGATGACGTCGTTAAAGTTGGCAGCAAGGTCCTTTGCCAGGCGCACTTGTCTCTCTCGAAACACTAAACACATCAAACGACAAGGATGGGATTCGAACCCACGCGTGCAGAGCACAATGGATTAGCAGTCCATCGCCTTAACCACTCGGCCACCTCGTCACTCGCCTGCATGTGTTGCCCGAAGCTGGGCTGTGGTGTGTTTCTGCCGCTATATTAAGGATGACTTTGCTAAACATGGCAGGCCGGGTACATTGAACGGCTTTGCCAGGCACACTTGGCTCTCTGAAAACACTAAAGACATCAAACGACGAGGATGGGATTCGAACCCACGCGTGCAGAGCACAATGGATTAGCAGTCCATCGCCTTAACCACTCGGCCAAAGATGGGGCAAAAGGGACTGCTATGGGGGGGGGGAAAGAAGGAAAAGAAGCGCCGAAAGAAGGGGGAAAAAACGGAAGAATCGTGGGTTCGATTCCCAGGGAAAGCAAGAACTGACAAAAATGTAAAATGTGTTCCTTGCGTCTGCCAAATGAATATATGTAAATGTAAAAATACTTAAATGACTAAAAAAGTCAATATTTAAACCCATTTTAGACCTATTTTATTAAAAAAAGTGTCAAATTGTATTTTATCACAAAACAATCTCTGTCAAATTGGAAAGAATACAATGTACAACACATACTTTCCACAAATAGTTTATTCGAAAATCTCAAATGTAGTATGTTATATGTCATAATAAAAATGAAATATACAAGTACAAATAAAATACAATTAATTATTATACTTATTACCACAAATATTCTTTCAAAAAAGTTCAACATTTACAACAGAAATAAGGAATATATATACACATACACACTTAAATATAATTATATATACATTAAATATAAAGTTTAATATATAATGAAATACATATACAATACAATAAATAAATATATATATATATATATATATATATATATATAAATAACAACTACAATGTGCAATCTATATAACGAATATAGATGTAATACGAATACGAATGTAATACGAATGTAATACAAATGTAATACGTATGTAATACAAAAATTATATAGTATTATTTAATACTATTAAAATAATTACAGAATAGTAAGTTATTATAATATATATATATATATATATATATATATATAAAAAAATGTAATATAAAAATAAAGTTTAATATATAATGAAATACAAATAATATGACAAACTTGGTTTCATAATCATAATATATAATTCTAATTATATATATATATAATAATAATAACAACTAGAATGTGCATTTCCTGAAAATAATTTTAAAGACTCACAAATAAAACCGTTAAAAGCACAAATAAAAGCTAAAATCTATATAATGAATACAAATTTATATAGCTATATGAAATACAAAAATATATAGTATTCTTTAATAGTATTATAAAATAATTACAGAATAGTAAGTTATAATAATAATAATAATAATAAAACTAAGTAGCCTTTTATAAATATATATACATATATATACTGTATACTGTATATAACAAGTGTTTCTACATTTTTATTAAGCTGTATGTGTAGAAGTATATTATTATTATTATTATATCTAGCCATTTAATTGTGTGTGATATGTATGCATATATATGTATGTGTATATATATATATATATATATATATATATATATGTATGTATGTATATATATATATATATATATATATATATACACACACATATACACACACAATTAAATGGCTAGACATAATATTAATATACTTCTACACATACAGCTTAATAAAAATGTAGAAACACTTGTTATATACATATACATTCACACACGCACTTATTCTTTTTAGAGGTTTCCTTAAAAATTGCCAAAAATGTACTTAATGCACTAACATAAAAAATTAAAGAGCTGATTAAAATCACGACAAAAAGCCTAAAGAGTCTTTCCACTCTGCAATGGTCTGGCCAGATGCTGGACAGTACCACTTTCCTCTAATCTGGGAATGGCCAGTGACTTTCCTTTTTGATTGGCCACATATTTTACACTCATAATGATAATGCTCCTTTGTGTGGCGCTTCTTTGGTGGCTCCCCTCTTGCCAAACGCTCTTGATCTTCAATTGCTGCCTTGTGCTGTCTCCATGCACGCTGTCGGTTCGGAGGAAGTGGTGGAACTGATGGCTGTTGGCCCAGTGGAAAAGAAGACCCAACCTGAGTGTGCGATGGTGGAACTGATGGCTGTTGGCCCGGTGGAACAGAAGACCAACCCTGAGAGTGCGATGGTGGAACTGATGGCTGTTGGCCCGGTGGAACAGAAGACCAACCCTGAGAGTGCGATGGTGGAACTGATGGCTGTTGGCCCGGTGGAACAGAAGACCAACCCTGAGAGTGCGATGGTGGAACAGAAGACCAACTCTGAGAGTGCGATGGTGGAACAGAAGACCAACTCTGAGAGTGCGATGGTGGAACTGAAGACCAACCCTGAGAGTGCGATGGTGGAACAGAAGACCAACTCTGAGAGTGCGATGGTGGAACTGAAGACCAATCCTGAGAGTGCGATGGTGGAACTGAAGACCAATCCTGAGAGTGCGATGGTGGAACAGAAGACCAACTCTGAGAGTGCGATGGTGGAACAGAAGACCAACCCTGAGAGTGTGATGGTGGAACAGAAGACCAACCCTGAGAGTGCGATGGTGGAAAAGACAAACCAGAATACCCAGGCCAGGCATCCCACCCAGGAAATTGCTGGGCCCCAGGCCAGTCTGTGCCAGATGGAGATGTGTCTCTAAGCCCAGAGTCTGTGTGCATTATAGAAGATACTCCAGTTCCAGTTCGTGCATATTTACGCTGGCGAATAACTGCCTCACCCTCCCGATTTTCAGGCTCCTGGAACTCAATGGCAACATGTCCATGATCAACAGGTGCAGATGGGAGCTCTCTAGGCTTTGGCAGTAGCTCCTTTGCCAAACCAACAGGCTGGGGAAGCTCCACTCCTTGTAGCAAGGTGTCCCGGTCTGTTCTTTTCTGTCTGTCGAGAAGCCTGGGAAAGAATAACAGAATTTTTTTTCTCTACCCACAATATGTTCAAAAAACATCTCTACTGATTTTGTTTTTCTAAATCATGTACACTAAACTATTGGAGACGTTTACCTCCAGTCTTTGTGCTAAGGTAGGCTAGCAGCGAGTGCATCAGAGTTACGGCACATGGAGATGAGAAGGGTATGTATGGACTTATCTAACTCTGTGGGATGCAGTGAAAAAGCTAAATTTTCAAAAAGTCAGAGTGCGCCTTTAATATTCAGCAATATTATTAATTTGACTGTACTCACATTATTGGACAAGAACCAAACTGATAACATTACAGCTGATTTATAGACGAAATTCAACTCATTTTGTAATTGATGAACTTTGCAGTTTCTGAACATTGTCAGAGAAAAGCTGACCGCGAAATGTCTCAACTGACAAAGCAGAATCAAGCATTTTAGAAAGCTGTATAATTAGCAATAATGTATTCTAAACCATAACAGTCTAAATTTCTGAAAAGCTTTTGTGAAACAATGTATGCATTTATTACCAATTTCTTAAAATCCTTTTTTGGCAGACAGATAAAAGGTTACAAATTTCAAAATGAGACAGGGTGTCTGAAAACAATGTGTATTTACTGTAATGTACGTTATATAGAAATATATATGGAATTGGGAATAGTTCAATAAATTTATTATTTCAGAAGTGCAGTCATTCCTCATAGGAAGTGAATTTAGGAAGCTGAAATCCAACTCACCATGAAGACACTGTTGTGTTGTTTACAGTAACTAGCACCAAGTTGGTCTTGTCCAGTAGCTCTCTGCAGTCTTCAAGCAGCTGCTTGATGTGGCTATATATCATCACAATTGCCTGAGGAATGGGAAAGGTTTTGCCCTTGTTGTCTTTAGGCCTATTTCTGGCTTCCCTGAATTCCTTCAGAAGCTTAAGTGCGACACATTCTGAAACCCTGTTGGCATCAGGTCTCTGGGCAGCCTGACCATGAGTCATGAACAGTCTGTGAATAAAAAGATGCATGATTGTATTATGTATGATCAGTATTCTATAGTTCTGGCACCTTTTTATGGCACCTCTCACTGCATCACTGCATCTCTCACTGCATCTCTCACTGCTTCTCTCACTGCACCTCTCACTGCATCACTGCATCTCTCACTGCACCTCTCACTGCATCACTGCATCTCTCACCACATCACTGCATCTCTCACTGCTTCTCTCACTGCATCTCTCACCGCACCTCTCACTGCATCACTGCATCTCTCACTGCATCACTGCATGTCTCACTGCATCTCTCACTGCACCTCTCACTGCATCTCTCACTGCATCTCTCACTGCACCTCTCACTGCATCTCCTTGCTCCTGCATCTCTCACTGGGCCTGCTCTTCTGCCTGGGCCCCTTGCTCTTACTCTTTCTCGTCCAGACATTACAGTGTTTGTCTTTTCCTGTTTCCAAAAACATTACTCTTTACTTTAAAGGCCTCCTTTTACTGTATAAGTGTCAATAATAGGAAAAAATAACCCCGCCACTGAATCTAAGCCAGACTGAAAACAGCTGTGGTTGGCCCAATTTACCCAACATAAATAAGCTGTGGGTCAATCATTCAATTGTTTGTTTATTATCAGCTGAGATATATTGTTTTTGAACTGATATCATTGCAGAAGCAGATGTTTTTATACTGTATCTAAGGTTTGGAATATTGTTTTTGCTATTTTGGGATGGTGTGTGTTAACATTTGAAAATACTACAAAAACAATCCATAATTTTGTTGGTATAGCTTGTCTGTTAAGAAAATGTAAGCATTGTGGAAATGTGTTCACTGACTGCATATTGTGTGAAAACAACATGAAATGTGTGAATGGTATGGCCACAAAAGATCAATGTTGTGCTAATTGTGTTTAGAGTTTTGAAAATGTGACAACTGTTTGGACAAATGCTTGTTAGCGACTGAAAAAAACTGTAAATTACACAGGGAGCATTCAACAAGACTCAAATTTAACAATTTAACTCACCTCTCAGCTGCTTGCTGACCAGGGGCTGAGCCACTACGCTTCCGAGAAGCTCTCCAAGGACCTGCCAAGATCTTTTTCTTGCACTTAAGGGAATACTTGGAGGGGGACTGATCAATGGGATGCAAATTCTGATACAACCGCAAGATCTCTGCTATCTCGTTGGTTGATAAACCAGTGATCGTGCGGTTGAGACTGACGAGGTACCCTGCCAGGTTATCCACTGCCTCCCATCCAGGAACACCCCTTGAATCACTTCTACTGTCCTGAAAATGGAAACAAAAACAGAATCGTGCATTATGAAATAATTTATTAACAGCTCTTTAATAAACCATTCTTCACAAATTACAAGCACCAAGTATTACAAACTTTACCGGAGCTGGTGTGCTCGGCCCAGCAAAGGAAATGTCTTCAGTATCAGGAGGACTGTACACGGTTTCCTAGATTATTTTAAAACATTTTTAAAAGAAGAATAAACTTCAGTTACAAAACTGACAATTCAAAGTTTATGCTAAACAACAACAACAACAAAAAGGTTTAGCTTTAGTTTTATCTAAAAAAGTTTTATCATTAGTTTTTCTTTCAGTCGCTAACAAGAGTTTGTCCAATCAGTTGTCACATGGGTATTTTGTTCACTGTAAGCAATACTGTAAAACATTTTCTGTTCTACAAACTTTACCGGAGCTGGTGTGTTCGGCCCAGCACAGGAAATGTCTTCAGTATCAGGAGGACTGTACACGGTTTCCTAGATTATTTTAAAACATTTTTAAAAGAAGAATAAACTTCAGTTACAAAACTGACAATTCAAAGTTTATGCTAAACAACAACAACAACAAAAAGGTTTAGCTTTAGTTTTATCTAAAAAAGTTGTATCATTAGTTTTTCTTTCAGTCGCTAACAAGAGTTTGTCCAATCAGTTGTAACATGGGTATTTTGTTCACTGTAAGCAATACTGTAAAACATTTTCTGTTCTATCATGTGAACATTACTGTATATGTGGACATACAGTTTCCAGTCAAGAAATTTAGTGTAAAAATGGTGGATTGCATATTTTTCATGCAAATACCTGTAAAACGGAAACATCAAAGTCTATGCAGTTTTTGTAATGTCAACAATAGCCAGTATTTTGAAACCTGGTGTACTTTGATTGACTGCATGTACCTTGTGAAGCGAAAACAAGCGTTATTCGTTGACAGAATCATTTCAGTTTGAGTAAGATTTCTAGTGTTTTGGTAAAGTTAGATGTGTTCTATTTTGAAATATAGTTAGTGTATATTTAACAAAATGTGTTTTTGAGAAGAAAATTATCCATTCGGCCAATTGTGTTTTGTAGGTGTGAGTCTGTGTTAAGAGTTTAATAAAAGTATCAGAAGTATGGGTAAGCAGTGCACTTGTTAGTGATTAAAAAAGCTCTAATTAAAAAAAGTATAAATCATGAAGCAACTCATTAGTTGCTACTAAAAACTAACATTTCTATGCAATTTTAATTTAAAATGATCAAGAAAATTGACATTACCAGAGGTGAGATCAATGAATCACCATGACTGCTGGAAATTCCAAGGGTGGGTGTGTCTAAATCAATGTCTGCTGCATCACATATTGTGACATCCAGACACTCATCCTCCTGAACTTCAACCTGCAACTCTGGCAAGGGGATTTCATGTTGCTCCAGTGGAGAAAGCAGGTCTCCTCTGTTAGACTGGGCCAGCAAATACTCCACAGCTATACGTTCATCTGCCATAAAAATTCAATAAACATATTGAAAAAAAGAGCTATATATCAGGCTAAAGCAGAAAAGCATGTGATGAAACTAGTGTTGCTAACAAATAATACATTTTTGGATTAACACATGACAAATGCAATTAAATAAAAGCCAAAATCACAAAGGAATTTCACAAACTGACACATCTTATAACTACAAATGGGCACCTTTATAGCAATCATCAGTCATGCAAACATGGAATCACTATTGCAATAGAGGGTACAATGTTGAATATTACCAGTGGGTCTCCCAGGAGGTTTGAATTCTGGCAGGAGTGGACATCCAAGGACTTTGTTGCTGAGGACATTCATCTGGGACATTAAACGTACATTATACATTTTTGTTTGTGATGTACCACTCATGTCCACAGCTTGATGAGCTCGGTTGATGTTCCACCTAGATGCCCCCTCAAGCATGTACATCTGTGTATGAAGTGCATTACATCTCCACCCTGAAAAACAATGTTTCACATGATTAAAACACTATTATATAACCCCAACTTTTGGATCCAATAGACCTTATTCAGAGCAGCACCATGACAGGTATGAAAGTGAGGCTGTGAAAGATACCGTGTTTCCAATGGCATCCGCTGTAAAAAGCTGAATAAAGCGGCTAGATTACTTAAAATTTTCCACAGCTTACATTGTCGGGAGTTTTTTTTTGTCAACTGACATTTCTTGGAAAGATATTTTTCCAGTGTTTCATGAGCAGAACAATCCGAAAACACATTAAATAACAGTACAGCCCATTGAAGAGATGCAAGTCTATCCCTCACAGCCTCGCTTTCATTCTCATTAAAACACAAAGATGGCGCTGCCGTGAATAAGGCGTTTCCAACACTATTTAAATATACACATGGTATTGTCTTATAATGTAAATTTACCTGGAATAAAAGTGCACTGGTGGCGATGGAAGCTTTCCAGGGAGGAGGACCCTCTGCCACACCTCAGCACATCCAGAACCTTGTCACCCTTCTGTAAACCGGAGCCCAGTTTTGTGTACAGCTGAACACCGGGTGAATCTTGGATGCAAGGTAAGTGTTTCTGCTGTACCTCCCACACGTGTGACATGCTCTCTGGATTGATGAGGCGCAAACCAGTGGTGTCGGTCAGTTCCCACATGGAGTCCAGCAGTCCTTGGATCAGGTCACAAGTTTCTTGAACTCCACGTGTCCTCCTCCTGCAGTGCTTGGCCAGCTCGTTGGAGGTGATGCTCGACAGGATTTGGGCCTCTGTTGGAATATGACCCCTATTTTTTTTTAAAAGAATGGTCTTTTTCGCCTCTTTAAGGCGAGAGATGTCCTCCTTGTCCCATTCAAACACACAGGTGGACAACTTTGAGCAGAAAGTGCCATACAATGGATGGTGCTCCGTTGTAAGGCCAGCTGTGAACCGCCGCATGAAGTGGAAAACATCGAGTCGCACAGTGATCTTCCATGGGCGAAACCAGGTCAGAACTGGAGTCACACCTACACCAGGGAGAAACAATGCGTGTATTTTTTGCGAATTTTTAGTGATTTGCATCATTAAACAAATATAATAATGCTGTTTTACATAAGCTTTTGTTTACTTGATTGCAAACACTGAACCAAGGTTCTCACAGTAAATTGCTACTGTAAATAGAAATTAAGAAATTTATAACCATTGTGTATATATTAGGGGTGTGCAAAGCAGCCGGTATTTGTATGTGAGTAAGGCCACGCCCCCTTGTCGGGTTCTGATGTGTAATGACGTAGGGCTAGCCCATTTGGTTGCACATAAGAGGCACCCGCGCCATTGGATATGCAGTTGCCACAGCATATACATTACTCTTGTAAATAGTTCTTACAATTCTCTTTATGAGTGTTCTTAAAAAATATGAACAAACACATAGAAAAAGCATGTAAAGTCTCTGTCCAATAATAGTTGGAACCGTGCAGATCTGTGATTTATTCTCATTCAGAAAAATGCCTGAAATTGTTGCTAATATGAATTAGAAATGCATGGATGCAAACACATTCATATTAGGTAAAGATTTAATGTAACAAACCTGTCTCGCTGCAGCAGTCCCTGTCAACGTAGATCACAGCTGGCTCTGGCTCCCCAGCATCCTTGTATCTCTTTACGATGCCCTGACACAAGTCATCTATGCCAGCTCCTTCACCAGTGGTTAAGACACAGTTCAGGACTTGGCCAAACTCATTGCCAACATTGGTCATCCATGTAGCAGTATCCGCGATGCCACCAGCAAGCTTTTTAGTTATCTATTTAAATACACAAACATTATAATCAGAAAAATCACATAACATACAGCTGATTTGCCTCTTTTTATATATATTTACCTTCTTGGTAGAATCAAGCTTCAGGATGCTACCATATGTCGATGTTATGACACCCTTCAGCTCATCAATGTGACACAGGATCTCATTGGCATGAACAGTCTCAAACCACTGGGCCAGAGGTAGGGGGCAAAAAGGTGGTGGCTGCTGATAAATCACTTCAGTTTGTGTCAGGGCGGATCTCTTTTTATGTAACTCACAGTCCGTCAGATAATCTATGGTCCGTCTTCCCCACTCCTCGCTGTGAATTTCTTCAAGTGCCTGCTGCAAGAAACTAGAGCTGTTCCCTGCAGTTCTGGGCTTCAACAAAGTCACACACTTCCTGTCAAGTGCAAGGTGAGTGGTGAGAACAGCAGGGAATTTGTTTCTGTGGGAGGGATCAAGTTGTTTGAGGATCTCCGAACTCCAAGGGCAGACAGGTATCATACACTTGCTGCAGCGAGGGTAGTCTACTCCAATTAAATAATATCTACAATCAATATCAATGACTTCCCTCACTTTGGTGTAGATTCCTGAATGGTGCATCTTTCTATCGCACTGTGTGCACTTCAGAGGAATACCCCACATTCTCATTGGGCCCCACAGAAACATCCGCTGTCTGAAGTAAGTGTTAGGATCAGGAGGTGAAGTAGTAGGCTTGCTGGGACTAGGTGGATGAAACCAGTTTTTAAAAAACTGCTGCTTTAGTCGTCCTGTACTGTCATATAGACACTGGGCTATCCACTTTTGGTCTGCTGGCTTAATAACACGACAGAACTGTTTGGGGAGAAAACTCACCCAATTCACTTCTGGAGGCCTCAGGTTAATGTCCAGGGATGGTGTTTGAGGTGCAGTTTGTGGAGTGTTTTGCTGCTCTTCAATGTATGCGGGTGGTTCAGTAAAGGATGTTGGTGGAAAAGATGTTGGTGGATCCAAAGATTCTGTGCCTGCAAGACTGGAACAGAAGACCAACTCTGAGAGTGCGATGGTGGAACTGAAGACCAACCCTGAGAGTGCGATGGTGGAACAGAAGACCAACTCTGAGAGTGCGATGGTGGAACTGAAGACCAATCCTGAGAGTGCGATGGTGGAACTGAAGACCAATCCTGAGAGTGCGATGGTGGAACAGAAGACCAACTCTGAGAGTGCGATGGTGGAACAGAAGACCAACCCTGAGAGTGTGATGGTGGAACAGAAGACCAACCCTGAGAGTGCGATGGTGGAAAAGACAAACCAGAATACCCAGGCCAGGCATCCCACCCAGGAAATTGCTGGGCCCCAGGCCAGTCTGTGCCAGATGGAGATGTGTCTCTAAGCCCAGAGTCTGTGTGCATTATAGAAGATACTCCAGTTCCAGTTCGTGCATATTTACGCTGGCGAATAACTGCCTCACCCTCCCGATTTTCAGGCTCCTGGAACTCAATGGCAACATGTCCATGATCAACAGGTGCAGATGGGAGCTCTCTAGGCTTTGGCAGTAGCTCCTTTGCCAAACCAACAGGCTGGGGAAGCTCCACTCCTTGTAGCAAGGTGTCCCGGTCTGTTCTTTTCTGTCTGTCGAGAAGCCTGGGAAAGAATAACAGAATTTTTTTTCTCTACCCACAATATGTTCAAAAAACATCTCTACTGATTTTGTTTTTCTAAATCATGTACACTAAACTATTGGAGACGTTTACCTCCAGTCTTTGTGCTAAGGTAGGCTAGCAGCGAGTGCATCAGAGTTACGGCACATGGAGATGAGAAGGGTATGTATGGACTTATCTAACTCTGTGGGATGCAGTGAAAAAGCTAAATTTTCAAAAAGTCAGAGTGCGCCTTTAATATTCAGCAATATTATTAATTTGACTGTACTCACATTATTGGACAAGAACCAAACTGATAACATTACAGCTGATTTATAGACGAAATTCAACTCATTTTGTAATTGATGAACTTTGCAGTTTCTGAACATTGTCAGAGAAAAGCTGACCGCGAAATGTCTCAACTGACAAAGCAGAATCAAGCATTTTAGAAAGCTGTATAATTAGCAATAATGTATTCTAAACCATAACAGTCTAAATTTCTGAAAAGCTTTTGTGAAACAATGTATGCATTTATTACCAATTTCTTAAAATCCTTTTTTGGCAGACAGATAAAAGGTTACAAATTTCAAAATGAGACAGGGTGTCTGAAAACAATGTGTATTTACTGTAATGTACGTTATATAGAAATATATATGGAATTGGGAATAGTTCAATAAATTTATTATTTCAGAAGTGCAGTCATTCCTCATAGGAAGTGAATTTAGGAAGCTGAAATCCAACTCACCATGAAGACACTGTTGTGTTGTTTACAGTAACTAGCACCAAGTTGGTCTTGTCCAGTAGCTCTCTGCAGTCTTCAAGCAGCTGCTTGATGTGGCTATATATCATCACAATTGCCTGAGGAATGGGAAAGGTTTTGCCCTTGTTGTCTTTAGGCCTATTTCTGGCTTCCCTGAATTCCTTCAGAAGCTTAAGTGCGACACATTCTGAAACCCTGTTGGCATCAGGTCTCTGGGCAGCCTGACCATGAGTCATGAACAGTCTGTGAATAAAAAGATGCATGATTGTATTATGTATGATCAGTATTCTATAGTTCTGGCACCTTTTTATGGCACCTCTCACTGCATCACTGCATCTCTCACTGCATCTCTCACTGCTTCTCTCACTGCACCTCTCACTGCATCACTGCATCTCTCACTGCACCTCTCACTGCATCACTGCATCTCTCACCACATCACTGCATCTCTCACTGCTTCTCTCACTGCATCTCTCACCGCACCTCTCACTGCATCACTGCATCTCTCACTGCATCACTGCATGTCTCACTGCATCTCTCACTGCACCTCTCACTGCATCTCTCACTGCATCTCTCACTGCACCTCTCACTGCATCTCCTTGCTCCTGCATCTCTCACTGGGCCTGCTCTTCTGCCTGGGCCCCTTGCTCTTACTCTTTCTCGTCCAGACATTACAGTGTTTGTCTTTTCCTGTTTCCAAAAACATTACTCTTTACTTTAAAGGCCTCCTTTTACTGTATAAGTGTCAATAATAGGAAAAAATAACCCCGCCACTGAATCTAAGCCAGACTGAAAACAGCTGTGGTTGGCCCAATTTACCCAACATAAATAAGCTGTGGGTCAATCATTCAATTGTTTGTTTATTATCAGCTGAGATATATTGTTTTTGAACTGATATCATTGCAGAAGCAGATGTTTTTATACTGTATCTAAGGTTTGGAATATTGTTTTTGCTATTTTGGGATGGTGTGTGTTAACATTTGAAAATACTACAAAAACAATCCATAATTTTGTTGGTATAGCTTGTCTGTTAAGAAAATGTAAGCATTGTGGAAATGTGTTCACTGACTGCATATTGTGTGAAAACAACATGAAATGTGTGAATGGTATGGCCACAAAAGATCAATGTTGTGCTAATTGTGTTTAGAGTTTTGAAAATGTGACAACTGTTTGGACAAATGCTTGTTAGCGACTGAAAAAAACTGTAAATTACACAGGGAGCATTCAACAAGACTCAAATTTAACAATTTAACTCACCTCTCAGCTGCTTGCTGACCAGGGGCTGAGCCACTACGCTTCCGAGAAGCTCTCCAAGGACCTGCCAAGATCTTTTTCTTGCACTTAAGGGAATACTTGGAGGGGGACTGATCAATGGGATGCAAATTCTGATACAACCGCAAGATCTCTGCTATCTCGTTGGTTGATAAACCAGTGATCGTGCGGTTGAGACTGACGAGGTACCCTGCCAGGTTATCCACTGCCTCCCATCCAGGAACACCCCTTGAATCACTTCTACTGTCCTGAAAATGGAAACAAAAACAGAATCGTGCATTATGAAATAATTTATTAACAGCTCTTTAATAAACCATTCTTCACAAATTACAAGCACCAAGTATTACAAACTTTACCGGAGCTGGTGTGCTCGGCCCAGCAAAGGAAATGTCTTCAGTATCAGGAGGACTGTACACGGTTTCCTAGATTATTTTAAAACATTTTTAAAAGAAGAATAAACTTCAGTTACAAAACTGACAATTCAAAGTTTATGCTAAACAACAACAACAACAAAAAGGTTTAGCTTTAGTTTTATCTAAAAAAGTTTTATCATTAGTTTTTCTTTCAGTCGCTAACAAGAGTTTGTCCAATCAGTTGTCACATGGGTATTTTGTTCACTGTAAGCAATACTGTAAAACATTTTCTGTTCTACAAACTTTACCGGAGCTGGTGTGTTCGGCCCAGCACAGGAAATGTCTTCAGTATCAGGAGGACTGTACACGGTTTCCTAGATTATTTTAAAACATTTTTAAAAGAAGAATAAACTTCAGTTACAAAACTGACAATTCAAAGTTTATGCTAAACAACAACAACAACAAAAAGGTTTAGCTTTAGTTTTATCTAAAAAAGTTGTATCATTAGTTTTTCTTTCAGTCGCTAACAAGAGTTTGTCCAATCAGTTGTAACATGGGTATTTTGTTCACTGTAAGCAATACTGTAAAACATTTTCTGTTCTATCATGTGAACATTACTGTATATGTGGACATACAGTTTCCAGTCAAGAAATTTAGTGTAAAAATGGTGGATTGCATATTTTTCATGCAAATACCTGTAAAACGGAAACATCAAAGTCTATGCAGTTTTTGTAATGTCAACAATAGCCAGTATTTTGAAACCTGGTGTACTTTGATTGACTGCATGTACCTTGTGAAGCGAAAACAAGCGTTATTCGTTGACAGAATCATTTCAGTTTGAGTAAGATTTCTAGTGTTTTGGTAAAGTTAGATGTGTTCTATTTTGAAATATAGTTAGTGTATATTTAACAAAATGTGTTTTTGAGAAGAAAATTATCCATTCGGCCAATTGTGTTTTGTAGGTGTGAGTCTGTGTTAAGAGTTTAATAAAAGTATCAGAAGTATGGGTAAGCAGTGCACTTGTTAGTGATTAAAAAAGCTCTAATTAAAAAAAGTATAAATCATGAAGCAACTCATTAGTTGCTACTAAAAACTAACATTTCTATGCAATTTTAATTTAAAATGATCAAGAAAATTGACATTACCAGAGGTGAGATCAATGAATCACCATGACTGCTGGAAATTCCAAGGGTGGGTGTGTCTAAATCAATGTCTGCTGCATCACATATTGTGACATCCAGACACTCATCCTCCTGAACTTCAACCTGCAACTCTGGCAAGGGGATTTCATGTTGCTCCAGTGGAGAAAGCAGGTCTCCTCTGTTAGACTGGGCCAGCAAATACTCCACAGCTATACGTTCATCTGCCATAAAAATTCAATAAACATATTGAAAAAAAGAGCTATATATCAGGCTAAAGCAGAAAAGCATGTGATGAAACTAGTGTTGCTAACAAATAATACATTTTTGGATTAACACATGACAAATGCAATTAAATAAAAGCCAAAATCACAAAGGAATTTCACAAACTGACACATCTTATAACTACAAATGGGCACCTTTATAGCAATCATCAGTCATGCAAACATGGAATCACTATTGCAATAGAGGGTACAATGTTGAATATTACCAGTGGGTCTCCCAGGAGGTTTGAATTCTGGCAGGAGTGGACATCCAAGGACTTTGTTGCTGAGGACATTCATCTGGGACATTAAACGTACATTATACATTTTTGTTTGTGATGTACCACTCATGTCCACAGCTTGATGAGCTCGGTTGATGTTCCACCTAGATGCCCCCTCAAGCATGTACATCTGTGTATGAAGTGCATTACATCTCCACCCTGAAAAACAATGTTTCACATGATTAAAACACTATTATATAACCCCAACTTTTGGATCCAATAGACCTTATTCAGAGCAGCACCATGACAGGTATGAAAGTGAGGCTGTGAAAGATACCGTGTTTCCAATGGCATCCGCTGTAAAAAGCTGAATAAAGCGGCTAGATTACTTAAAATTTTCCACAGCTTACATTGTCGGGAGTTTTTTTTTGTCAACTGACATTTCTTGGAAAGATATTTTTCCAGTGTTTCATGAGCAGAACAATCCGAAAACACATTAAATAACAGTACAGCCCATTGAAGAGATGCAAGTCTATCCCTCACAGCCTCGCTTTCATTCTCATTAAAACACAAAGATGGCGCTGCCGTGAATAAGGCGTTTCCAACACTATTTAAATATACACATGGTATTGTCTTATAATGTAAATTTACCTGGAATAAAAGTGCACTGGTGGCGATGGAAGCTTTCCAGGGAGGAGGACCCTCTGCCACACCTCAGCACATCCAGAACCTTGTCACCCTTCTGTAAACCGGAGCCCAGTTTTGTGTACAGCTGAACACCGGGTGAATCTTGGATGCAAGGTAAGTGTTTCTGCTGTACCTCCCACACGTGTGACATGCTCTCTGGATTGATGAGGCGCAAACCAGTGGTGTCGGTCAGTTCCCACATGGAGTCCAGCAGTCCTTGGATCAGGTCACAAGTTTCTTGAACTCCACGTGTCCTCCTCCTGCAGTGCTTGGCCAGCTCGTTGGAGGTGATGCTCGACAGGATTTGGGCCTCTGTTGGAATATGACCCCTATTTTTTTTTAAAAGAATGGTCTTTTTCGCCTCTTTAAGGCGAGAGATGTCCTCCTTGTCCCATTCAAACACACAGGTGGACAACTTTGAGCAGAAAGTGCCATACAATGGATGGTGCTCCGTTGTAAGGCCAGCTGTGAACCGCCGCATGAAGTGGAAAACATCGAGTCGCACAGTGATCTTCCATGGGCGAAACCAGGTCAGAACTGGAGTCACACCTACACCAGGGAGAAACAATGCGTGTATTTTTTGCGAATTTTTAGTGATTTGCATCATTAAACAAATATAATAATGCTGTTTTACATAAGCTTTTGTTTACTTGATTGCAAACACTGAACCAAGGTTCTCACAGTAAATTGCTACTGTAAATAGAAATTAAGAAATTTATAACCATTGTGTATATATTAGGGGTGTGCAAAGCAGCCGGTATTTGTATGTGAGTAAGGCCACGCCCCCTTGTCGGGTTCTGATGTGTAATGACGTAGGGCTAGCCCATTTGGTTGCACATAAGAGGCACCCGCGCCATTGGATATGCAGTTGCCACAGCATATACATTACTCTTGTAAATAGTTCTTACAATTCTCTTTATGAGTGTTCTTAAAAAATATGAACAAACACATAGAAAAAGCATGTAAAGTCTCTGTCCAATAATAGTTGGAACCGTGCAGATCTGTGATTTATTCTCATTCAGAAAAATGCCTGAAATTGTTGCTAATATGAATTAGAAATGCATGGATGCAAACACATTCATATTAGGTAAAGATTTAATGTAACAAACCTGTCTCGCTGCAGCAGTCCCTGTCAACGTAGATCACAGCTGGCTCTGGCTCCCCAGCATCCTTGTATCTCTTTACGATGCCCTGACACAAGTCATCTATGCCAGCTCCTTCACCAGTGGTTAAGACACAGTTCAGGACTTGGCCAAACTCATTGCCAACATTGGTCATCCATGTAGCAGTATCCGCGATGCCACCAGCAAGCTTTTTAGTTATCTATTTAAATACACAAACATTATAATCAGAAAAATCACATAACATACAGCTGATTTGCCTCTTTTTATATATATTTACCTTCTTGGTAGAATCAAGCTTCAGGATGCTACCATATGTCGATGTTATGACACCCTTCAGCTCATCAATGTGACACAGGATCTCATTGGCATGAACAGTCTCAAACCACTGGGCCAGAGGTAGGGGGCAAAAAGGTGGTGGCTGCTGATAAATCACTTCAGTTTGTGTCAGGGCGGATCTCTTTTTATGTAACTCACAGTCCGTCAGATAATCTATGGTCCGTCTTCCCCACTCCTCGCTGTGAATTTCTTCAAGTGCCTGCTGCAAGAAACTAGAGCTGTTCCCTGCAGTTCTGGGCTTCAACAAAGTCACACACTTCCTGTCAAGTGCAAGGTGAGTGGTGAGAACAGCAGGGAATTTGTTTCTGTGGGAGGGATCAAGTTGTTTGAGGATCTCCGAACTCCAAGGGCAGACAGGTATCATACACTTGCTGCAGCGAGGGTAGTCTACTCCAATTAAATAATATCTACAATCAATATCAATGACTTCCCTCACTTTGGTGTAGATTCCTGAATGGTGCATCTTTCTATCGCACTGTGTGCACTTCAGAGGAATACCCCACATTCTCATTGGGCCCCACAGAAACATCCGCTGTCTGAAGTAAGTGTTAGGATCAGGAGGTGAAGTAGTAGGCTTGCTGGGACTAGGTGGATGAAACCAGTTTTTAAAAAACTGCTGCTTTAGTCGTCCTGTACTGTCATATAGACACTGGGCTATCCACTTTTGGTCTGCTGGCTTAATAACACGACAGAACTGTTTGGGGAGAAAACTCACCCAATTCACTTCTGGAGGCCTCAGGTTAATGTCCAGGGATGGTGTTTGAGGTGCAGTTTGTGGAGTGTTTTGCTGCTCTTCAATGTATGCGGGTGGTTCAGTAAAGGATGTTGGTGGAAAAGATGTTGGTGGATCCAAAGATTCTGTGCCTGCAAGACTAGTGCAATGGTGATTGGTTTCAATGTGGTGAAGAAGTCCAACCGCACCCCAGACTTTTTCACCACACTGGTCACAAGATTCTTGAACATGGTAGTCCGACAAATGTTCAGTGAAACACTCCACATCAACTTCTTTACTACAAAGACCACACTTAAGTGAAGAACTGCTCTGTGGGACTGATCTTGAGCCTGCACTGCTCAGTGTTCCTGCCTGCATGCCTGCACTGCTTGTTGGTCTTGCCAGGGCACCTGCATTGCTTGCTGGTCTTGCATGGGCACCTGCACTGCTCAGTGGTCCTGCCTGCATGCCTGCACTACTCAGTGGTCTTGCCTGGGCGCCTGTGCTGGTTGCTGGTCTTGCCTGCATGCCTGCACTACTCAGTGGTCTTGCCTGGGCGCCTGTGCTGGTTGCTGGTCTTGCCTGCATGCCTGCACTGCTCAGTGGTCTTGCCTGGGCGCCTGTGCTGGTTGATGGTCTTGCCTGCATGCCTGCACTGCTCAGTGGTCCTGCCTGCATGCCTGCACTACTCAGTGGTCTTGCCTGGGCGCCTGTGCTGGTTGCTGGTCTTGCCTGCATGCCTGCACTACTCAGTGGTCCTGCCTGGACGCCTGCGCTGGTTGCTGGTCTTGCCTGCATGCCTGCACTACTCAGTGGTCCTGCCTGGACGCCTGCGCTGGTTGCTGGTCTTGCCTGCATGCCTGCACTGCTCAGTGGTCCTGCCTGGACGCCTGCGCTGGTTGCTGGTCTTGCCTGCATGCCTGCACTGCTCAGTGGTCCTGCCTGGGCGCCTGTGCTGGTTGCTGGTCTTGCCTGCATGCCTGCACTGCTCAGTGGTCCTGCCTGGGCGCCTGCCACTGTCTGCTCCGCTGACTGTAAAACAAGCATTAGTGTTTTCCCTAGGTCTCAAAATCTGCAAATTATCACAATCAAAACTTTGCGGAAAACTCTGTTGTACACAATTACTACATGCCAGCTGTCATCTGATTCATAGGGCTTAAAGGAAAGTAATAATTTAGTGTAGTTGTAAAAACACCCACCTTCAGGTCTTAGTGCAGGTATCTTTTTACTGTGAGTTAAATTGAAATTTATATGCATTTTATGCAAGTAGTCTGTTATACCATTATAAAGACCTTCACCGATTTACATTAAAAGCTAAGATATTAATCTAGTGTACTGACAGCATCTGCTTTAAATTGAACAGCTTTGCTCAGTTTGTGCATATATGCCTTTTTCTGACTATTATTTATACTGCATCTTATCTCTGCAATCTTCAGGGTTAGGCCACGTTTTCAATAACATGTCAGGCTTTACAACTCAAACAATAAAATTATTCTGTTTTAAAATTAGTAATGATCACCAGCATAGGTAAAATAATCACATTTATCATTACATACCTTATGATAACCACATTTGCAAGTGATTATTTTCCCAAATATATCATAGGCACGGGTCTGTTTGTGTAATGGACAGTTATTAATTCTGTCCAAGGCATCTTTCCACTTCTTCGCCCCTGGCTTCTTGCCTGTTGAGAAGTGGTACTTCCCTTGGGCATACTTGCACATGATGTCATGCCAGTATGAATCAGGTTTACCAGTCTTAGTCATGTCTATAAGTATGAAACAACAACAACAGGGTAAATACCAGACAACTTGAGAACAACTTAAGAGAGATACAATTGAAGTGAAATTTAAAGAATTAAAAAAAAAATAGTAATAATAATTAAAGACAATTTTTATTTAGACGAGGGATTTGACACTTGGATGATTTTTGACTTATTTAATACATGGATGGTTGTCAAATTACGTAAGTTATATATTTTCAAAATTGTATTATGTTAAAATACTATGTTTTAACTGTCAAATAGAATGAATAAAAACATTACACTAAATTCAAATGATTAAAATAATAACATATTATCCCTTACCTGGTAACACTTTATAATAACTGCACGCTATTTATCATTAGTTAAGCATGAGTAAACAGTTAATTCATCATTTAGAAAACATTAATAGACATTAGTAACTAAGCAGTTTCAACAATACTTCTTCAGCATTTATTAATCTTTGTTAATGTTAATTTCAACATTTACTAATACTTTTTAAAAATCTTGTTAACATTAGTTAATGCACTGTGAACTAACATGAACAACAATGAACAGCTAGATTTGTATTAACTAACGTTAACAAAGTGTAACAAATACAGTAACAAATGGTTAGTTTATGTTAGTTAATACATTAACTAATGTTTAATAAATTAACCTTATTGTAAAGTGTTACCAATGTAACAAACACAACGATACAGAACATAGAAATATTTACAGCCTTTAAATCTCATTTATAAATGCTTTACAAGGCATGAATAGTCCTCACTTTAGATGAGCTCACACACATAGTTAACCGACCACAACTAAATGCTTTATAACTATCCGAATTAACCCAGAATTACAGCATTAATACATGTTAATGAAGCCTTTATTAACACACTAAGCAATTTTCACTATATGTCTGAATAATAAGATGTATGAATGTACATATAAATAGTTTATTAATCATTTACTTACACTTTCTAAGTGATCTTATGAATGACTGACAACTCTTAAATAACTGGTTCATAAAAAATGCAATTCTTCATTTAGAAATGATAAATTGATCATTAATAAAGGATGAAAATACATTAATTAGACAAATTATAGATATGTTTTTAAATCAAGAAGAAAGCGTTTATAGCTGTATTTATAAACTGCTTAATGTCTATTAATGCTTTATGAATGATGAATTAACTGTTTACTCATACTTAACTAATGATTATTAGCGTGTAGTTATTAAAAAGTGTTACCATACAGCCTATTGATACAAAACAAGTCACCACTCTGTATTTTAACATTAATCATCATATTTATTATCATCATCGTTTATATTCTACGCTTTGCGATTAGAATGGCCACCTCGATTTAACGTTATATCACTGTTATATCCAACCATGGCCTCCGAACTCAATAAAAGTGTTACAACAACGAACGTACTGCTTCTCTTTCACGTTATATGTGAAATAAACTGTACTCACCTGTATCAAAATACAAAACCGTGTCGTACTTCCTTCTCGATTAAACTATATTTGGCTTCATCAAAAAACAAGTGATGGGGGTATGACGAGTTTTTCTCCCGCCGGCCCTCTGTGTGACGATAGAAGTCACGTGACTATGTTTCGGCCAATGACTGTTTTGCCCCGTCCAGCCAACCGTTGAGTGCGGTTCGGAATTGTTAGGACCTGTCAGGACCTGTGTTAGGAATTGTTAGGACCTGTGTTAGGAATTGTTAGGACCTGTTAGGATTGTTAGGACTTGTGTTAGGAATTGTTAGGACTTGATTAGATTGTGTTAGGACTTGTAACAAATGGTTAGGAATAGTTTAGGCTGTCCGATCGCTGGAGGGTACGGCCACCTCGTCACTCGCCTGCATGTGTTGCCCGAAGCTGGGCTGTGGTGTGTTTCTGCCGCTATATTAAGGATGACTTTGCTAAACATGGCAGGCCGGGTACATTGAACGGCTTTGCCAGGCACACTTGGCTCTCTGAAAACACTAAAGACATCAAACGACGAGGATGGGATTCGAACCCACGCATGCAGAGCACAATGGATTAGCAGTCCATCGCCTTAACCACTCGGCCACCTCGTCACTCGACCAAGCCTGTTTTCCCGAAGCTGGGCAGTGGTGTGTTTCGGCAGCTATTTTAAGGATGATGTTGTTAAAGTTGGCAGCAAGGTTCTTTGAATGGCTTTGCCAGGCGCACTTTGCACTCTCGACACATTCAGCTAAAGCTCGCCTTGAAGGGCACCTGTGCGGTTGACGTGTTCACTACATTTTCTCTCTGTTTCTGCAGCTATATTAAGGATGATGTCGCTAAATTTGGCAGGTAGGGTACATTGAACGGCTTTGCCAGGCGCACTTGGCTCTCTCGAAACACTAAACACATCAAACAACGAGGATGGGATTCGAACCCACGCGTGCAGAGCACAATGGATTAGCAGTCCATCGCCTTAACCACTCAGCCACCTCGTCACTCGACAAAACCTGTTTTCCCGAAGCTGGGCAGTGGTGTGTTTCGGCAGCTATTTTAAGGATGATGTTGTTAAAGTTGGCAGCAAGGTTCTTTGAATGGCTTTGCCAGGCGCACTTTGCTCTCTCGACACATTCAGCTAAAGCTCGCCTTGAGGGGCACCTGTGCGGTTGACGTGTTCACTACATTTTCTCTCTGTTTCTGCAGCTATATTAAGGATGATGTCGCTAAATTTGGCAGGTAGGGTACATTGAACGGCTTTGCCAGGCGCACTTGGCTCTCTGAAAACACTAAAGACATCAAACGACGAGGATGGTATTCAAACCCACGTGTGCACAACACAACATAATAGCAGTCCATCACCTAACCACTCAGCCACCTCGCCACAACCTTTTGGATGTTGGAAGTAGTAATTTGGTGCTTTTCAACCCCATCTCATTAACATGATGGAGATACAGTTCACCATATTGTGTTGGAAATGGTTTGGCTGATGAGAGAGGTAACCCTTCGACTGACCTGCAAGGAGCATTGGGTTCTATGGGTTAGGAGACTCACAACTGTTTTGATAGAGGGAGATCTGCTTATGTTTCATTTGTGTGCTGCTTCTGATTTGTTGGAAAGAACCTAGAGAGAACGCCTGGGTCGAGAAAAAGGCAGCATAGCTTGCATTGGACCTCTCTCAGAATATGTTTGCAGTGTGCACTCTTCATTATCCTACCCAACCTCGTAGGGAGCTCGTGGAATCGATCCCGAACTCAAACATATTCTTGGACATTGAGCTTTATAACTCCGCCCCTTTGCTACCAGGATCCACAATTCTCTCCCCCCAAAATTAGAAAGCAGCGCATTTTTTGTTCTTTGAGTGAAGAGATAACAATGATAAAACCTTTTTGTGCACATACCTCACCTGTTTCGTAGACACACCATGCAGCCGTCAGTGCCCAAAAGCTTATTACATGGCAGTTTAAAGCTTGATACCACCCTGTCGTTCCATGTCCAGATAAAAGCACAGAAGACGCTGCTCCTTTTGCCGGCATTCTTTCGCAGAGGCAATAGCGTAGTCTATGAGGTTTATCCGAGACGTGATCTTTGCTGGTTGAAAACTTTACCCAATACCCCGCTGGGATGACTTGAAATATAGTCAGCCTTGGCAATTTTTGACGGTCTCTTAGAAGGCTTTAAGACTTGTTGAAAGAACAGAATTGTGCTTTCGCTCCTTGAAAGTGCTGCATTCACTGTGACGGCGAAGACATGAGCTTGAAGACGGTTGGTGTAGTCAGTATTTGGACCTCCCTTAGAATGTGTTTTTGTTTTTATAAAGGTCATATCCATGCAACAGGGGCCTTCTTGTTTTGATCCTGTCCTCGACAATGTTTTCAGAAATGAACAGGTGCTTTTTCTGCAGCTACAATTAAAATGAAATTCAGCTAAAGCTTGCCTTGAGGGGCACCCCTGCAGTTGACCTGTTCGCTAGGCTCTCTGTTTCTGCAGCTATTTTAAGGATGACGTCGTTGAAGTTGGCAGCAAGGTCCTTTGCCAGGCGCACTTGTCTCTCTCGAAACACTAAACACATCAAACAACAAGGATGGGATTCGAACCCACGCGTGCAGAGAGCACAATGGATTAGCAGTCCATCGCCTTAACCACTCGGCCACCTCGTCACTCGCCTGCATGTGTTGCCCGAAGCTGGGCTGTGGTGTGTTTCTGCCGCTATATTAAGGATGACTTTGCTAAACATGGCAGGCCGGGTACATTGAACGGCTTTGCCAGGCACACTTGGCTCTCTGAAAACACTAAAGACATCAAACGACGAGGATGGGATTCGAACCCACGCATGCAGAGCACAATGGATTAGCAGTCCATCGCCTTAACCACTCGGCCACCTCGTCACTCGACCAAGCCTGTTTTCCCGAAGCTGGGCAGTGGTGTGTTTCGGCAGCTATTTTAAGGATGATGTTGTTAAAGTTGGCAGCAAGGTTCTTTGAATGGCTTTGCCAGGCGCACTTTGCACTCTCGACACATTCAGCTAAAGCTCGCCTTGAAGGGCACCTGTGCGGTTGACGTGTTCACTACATTTTCTCTCTGTTTCTGCAGCTATATTAAGGATGATGTCGCTAAATTTGGCAGGTAGGGTACATTGAACGGCTTTGCCAGGCGCACTTGGCTCTCTCGAAACACTAAACACATCAAACAACGAGGATGGGATTCGAACCCACGCGTGCAGAGCACAATGGATTAGCAGTCCATCGCCTTAACCACTCGGCCACCTCGTCACTCCCCAGCATGTTTTGCCCGAAGCTGGGCTGTGGTGTGTTTCTGCCGCTATATTAAGGATGACTTTGCTAAACATGGCAGGCCGGGTACATTGAACGGCTTTGCCAGGCACACTTCGCTCTCTGAAAACGCTAAAGACATCAAACGACGAGGATGGGATTCGAACCCACGCGTGCAGAGCACAATGGATTAGCAGTACATCACCTTAACCACTCGGCCACCTCGTCACTCTCCTGCATGTGTTGCCCGAAGCTGGGCTGTGGTGTGTTTCTGCCGCTATATTAAGGATGACTTTGCTAAACATGGCAGGCCGGGTACATTGAACGGCTTTGCCAGGCACACTTGGCTCTCTGAAAACATCAAACGACAAGGATGGGATTCGAACCCACACGTGCAGAGCACAATGGATTAGCAGTCCATCGCCTTAACCACTCGGCCACCTCGTCACTCGACCAGACCTGTTTTCCCGAAGCTGGGCAGTGGTGTGTTTCGGCAGCTATTTTAAGGATGATGTTGTTAAAGTTGGCAGCAAGGTTCTTTGAATGGCTTTGCCAGGCGCACTTTGCTCTCTCGACACATTCAGCTAAAGCTCGCCTTGAGGGGCACCTGTGCGGTTGACGTGTTCACTACATTTTCTCTCTGTTTCTGCAGCTATATTAAGGATGATGTCGCTAAATTTGGCAGGTAGGGTACATTGAACGGCTTTGCCAGGCGCACTTGGCTCTCTGAAAACACTAAAGACATCAAACGACGAGGATGGTATTCAAACCCACGTGTGCACAACACAACATAATAGCAGTCCATCACCTAACCACTCAGCCACCTCGCCACAACCTTTTGGATGTTGGAAGTAGTAATTTGGTGCTTTTCAACCCCATCTCATTAACATGATGGAGATACAGTTCACCATATTGTGTTGGAAATGGTTTGGCTGATGAGAGAGGTAACCCTTCGACTGACCTGCAAGGAGCATTGGGTTCTATGGGTTAGGAGACTCACAACTGTTTTGATAGAGGGAGATCTGCTTATGTTTCATTTGTGTGCTGCTTCTGATTTGTTGGAAAGAACCTAGAGAGAACGCCTGGGTCGAGAAAAAGGCAGCATAGCTTGCATTGGACCTCTCTCAGAATATGTTTGCAGTGTGCACTCTTCATTATCCTACCCAACCTCGTAGGGAGCTCGTGGAATCGATCCCGAACTCAAACATATTCTTGGACATTGAGCTTTATAACTCCGCCCCTTTGCTACCAGGATCCACAATTCTCTCCCCCCAAAATTAGAAAGCAGCGCATTTTTTGTTCTTTGAGTGAAGAGATAACAATGATAAAACCTTTTTGTGCACATACCTCACCTGTTTCGTAGACACACCATGCAGCCGTCAGTGCCCAAAAGCTTATTACATGGCAGTTTAAAGCTTGATACCACCCTGTCGTTCCATGTCCAGATAAAAGCACAGAAGACGCTGCTCCTTTTGCCGGCATTCTTTCGCAGAGGCAATAGCGTAGTCTATGAGGTTTATCCGAGACGTGATCTTTGCTGGTTGAAAACTTTACCCAATACCCCGCTGGGATGACTTGAAATATAGTCAGCCTTGGCAATTTTTGACGGTCTCTTAGAAGGCTTTAAGACTTGTTGAAAGAACAGAATTGTGCTTTCGCTCCTTGAAAGTGCTGCATTCACTGTGACGGCGAAGACATGAGCTTGAAGACGGTTGCTGTAGTCAGTATTTGGACCTCCCTTAGAATGTGTTTTTGTTTTTATAAAGGTCATATCCATGCAACAGGGGCCTTCTTGTTTTGATCCTGTCCTCGACAATGTTTTCAGAAATGAACAGGTGCTTTTTCTGCAGCTACAATTAAAATGAAATTCAGCTAAAGCTTGCCTTGAGGGGCACCCCTGCAGTTGACCTGTTCGCTAGGCTCTCTGTTTCTGCAGCTATTTTAAGGATGACGTCGTTGAAGTTGGCAGCAAGGTCCTTTGCCAGGCGCACTTGTCTCTCTCGAAACACTAAACACATCAAACAACAAGGATGGGATTCGAACCCACGCGTGCAGAGAGCACAATGGATTAGCAGTCCATCGCCTTAACCACTCGGCCACCTCGTCACTCTCCTGCATGTGTTGCCCGAAGCTGGGCTGTGGTGTGTTTCTGCCGCTATATTAAGGATGACTTTGCTAAACATGGCAGGCCGGGTACATTGAACGGCTTTGCCAGGCACACTTGGCTCTCTGAAAACGCTAAAGACATCAAACGACGAGGATGGGATTCGAACCCACGCGTGCAGAGCACAATGGATTAGCAGTCCATCGCCTTAACCACTCGGCCACCTCGTCACTCGACCAGACCTGTTTTCCCGAAGCTGGGCAGTGGTGTGTTTCGGCAGCTATTTTAAGGATGATGTTGTTAAAGTTGGCAGCAAGGTTCTTTGAATGGCTTTGCCAGGCGCACTTTGCTCTCTCGACACATTCAGCTAAAGCTCGCCTTGAGGGGCACCTGTGCGGTTGACGTGTTCACTACATTTTCTCTCTGTTTCTGGAGCTATATTAAGGATGATGTCGCTAAATTTGGCAGGTAGGGTACATTGAACGGCTTTGCCAGGCGCACTTGGCTCTCTCGAAACACTAAACACATCAAACGACGAGGATGGGATTCGAACCCACGCGTGCAGAGCACAATGGATTAGCAGTCCATCGCCTTAACCACTCGGCCACCTCGTCACTCTCCAGCATGTGTTGCCCGAAGCTGGGCTGTGGTGTGTTTCTGCCGCTATATTAAGGATGACTTTGCTAAACATGGCAGGCCGGGTACATTGAACGGCTTTGCCAGGCACACTTGGCTCTCTGAAAACGCTAGACATCAAACGACGAGGATGGGATTCGAACCCACGCTTGCAGAGCACAATGGATTAGCAGTCCATCGCCTTAACCACTCGGCCACCTCGTCACTCGACCAAACCTGTTTTCCCGAAGCTGGGCAGTGGTGTGTTTCGGCAGCTATTTTAAGGATGATGTTGTTAAAGTTGGCAGCAAGGTTCTTTGAATGGCTTTGCCAGGCGCACTTTGCTCTCTCGACACATTCAGCTAAAGCTCGCCTTGAGGGGCACCTGTGCGGTTGACGTGTTCACTACATTTTCTCTCTGTTTCTGCAGCTATATTAAGGATGATGTCGCTAAATTTGGCAGGTAGGGTACATTGAACGGCTTTGCCAGGCGCACTCGTCTCTCTCGAAACACTAAACACATCAAACGACGAGGATGGGATTCGAACCCACGCGTGCAGAGCACAATGGATTAGCAGTCCATCGCCTTAACCACTCGGCCACCTCGTCACTCTCCAGCATGTGTTGCCCGAAGCTGGGCTGTGGTGTGTTTCTGCCGCTATATTAAGGATGACTTTGCTAAACATGGCAGGCCGGGTACATTGAATGGCTTTGCCAGGCACACTTCGCTCTCTGAAAACGCTAAAGACATCAAACGACGAGGATGGGATTCGAACCCACGCGTGCAGAGCACAATGGATTAGCAGTACATCGCCTTAACCACTCGGCCACCTCGTCACTCTCCTGCATGTGTTGCCCGAAGCTGGGCTGTGGTGTGTTTCTGCCGCTATATTAAGGATGACTTTGCTAAACATGGCAGGCCGGGTACATTGAACGGCTTTGCCAGGCACACTTGGCTCTCTGAAAACGCTAAAGACATCAAACGACGAGGATGGGATTCGAACCCACGCGTGCAGAGCACAATGGATTAGCAGTCCATCGCCTTAACCACTCGGCCACCTCGTCACTCGACCAGACCTGTTTTCCCGAAGCTGGGCAGTGGTGTGTTTCGGCAGCTATTTTAAGGATGATGTTGTTAAAGTTGGCAGCAAGGTTCTTTGAATGGCTTTGCCAGGCGCACTTTGCTCTCTCGACACATTCAGCTAAAGCTCGCCTTGAGGGGCACCTGTGCGGTTGACGTGTTCACTACATTTTCTCTCTGTTTCTGCAGCTATATTAAGGATGATGTCGCTAAATTTGGCAGGTAGGGTACATTGAACGGCTTTGCCAGGCGCACTTGGCTCTCTGAAAACACTAAAGACATCAAACGACGAGGATGGTATTCAAACCCACGTGTGCACAACACAACATAATAGCAGTCCATCACCCAACCACTCAGCCACCTCGCCACAACCTTTTGGATGTTGGAAGTAGTAATTTGGTGCTTTTCAACCCCATCTCATTAACATGATGGAGATACAGTTCACCATATTGTGTTGGAAATGGTTTGGCTGATGAGAGAGGTAACCCTTCGACTGACCTGCAAGGAGCATTGGGTTCTATGGGTTAGGAGACTCACAACTGTTTTGATAGAGGGAGATCTGCTTATGTTTCATTTGTGTGCTGCTTCTGATTTGTTGGAAAGAACCTAGAGAGAACGCCTGGGTCGAGAAAAAGGCAGCATAGCTTGCATTGGACCTCTCTCAGAATATGTTTGCAGTGTGCACTCTTCATTATCCTACCCAACCTCGTAGGGAGCTCGTGGAATCGATCCCGAACTCAAACATATTCTTGGACATTGAGCTTTATAACTCCGCCCCTTTGCTACCAGGATCCACAATTCTCTCCCCCCAAAATTAGAAAGCAGCGCATTTTTTGTTCTTTGAGTGAAGAGATAACAATGATAAAACCTTTTTGTGCACATACCTCACCTGTTTCGTAGACACACCATGCAGCCGTCAGTGCCCAAACGCTTATTACATGGCAGTTTAAAGCTTGATACCACCCTGTCGTTCCATGTCCAGATAAAAGCACAGAAGACGCTGCTCCTTTTGCCGGCATTCTTTCGCAGAGGCAATATCGTAGTCTATGAGGTTTATCCGAGACGTGATCTTTGCTGGTTGAAAACTTTACCCAATACCCCGCTGGGATGACTTGAAATATAGTCAGCCTTGGCAATTTTTGACGGTCTCTTAGGAGGCTTTGAGACTTGTTGAAAGAACAGAATTGTGCTTTCGCTCCTTGAAAGTGCTGCATTCACTGTGACGGCGAAGACATGAGCTTGAAGACGGTTGGTGTAGTCAGTATTTGGACCTCCCTTAGAATGTGTTTTTGTTTTTATAAAGGTCATATCCATGCAACAGGGGCCTTCTTGTTTTGATCCTGTCCTCGACAATGTTTTCAGAAATGAACAGGTGCTTTTTCTGCAACTACAATTAAAATGAAATTCAGCTAAAGCTTGCCTTGAGGGGCACCCCTGCAGTTGACCTGTTCGCTAGGCTCTCTGTTTCTGCAGCTATTTTAAGGATGACGTCGTTGAAGTTGGCAGCAAGGTCCTTTGCCAGACGCACTTGTCTCTCTCGAAACACTAAACACATCAAACAACAAGGATGGGATTCGAACCCACGCGTGCAGAGAGCACAATGCATTAGCAGTCCATCGCCTTAACCACTCGGCCACCTCGTCACTCACCTGCATGTGTTGCCCGAAGCTGGGCTGTGGTGTGTTTCTGCCGCTATATTAAGGATGACTTTGCTAAACATGGCAGGCCGGGTACATTGAACGGCTTTGCCAGGAACACTTGGCTCTCTGAAAACACTAAAGACATCAAACGACGAGGATGGGATTCGAACCCACGCATGCAGAGCACAATGGATTAGCAGTCCATCGCCTTAACCACTCGGCCACCTCGTCACTCGACCAAGCCTGTTTTCCCGAAGCTGGGCAGTGGTGTGTTTCGGCAGCTATTTTAAGGATGATGTTGTTAAAGTTGGCAGCAAGGTTCTTTGAATGGCTTTGCCAGGCGCACTTTGCACTCTCGACACATTCAGCTAAAGCTCGCCTTGAAGGGCACCTGTGCGGTTGATGTGTTCACTACATTTTCTCTCTGTTTCTGCAGCTATATTAAGGATGATGTCGCTAAATTTGGCAGGTAGGGTACATTGAACGGCTTTGCCAGGCGCACTCGTCTCTCTCGAAACACTAAACACATCAAACGACGAGGATGGGATTCGAACCCACGCGTGCAGAGCACAATGGATTAGCAGTCCATCGCCTTAACCACTCGGCCACCTCGTCACTCTCCAGCATGTGTTGCCCGAAGCTGGGCTGTGGTGTGTTTCTGCCGCTATATTAAGGATGACTTTGCTAAACATGGCAGGCCGTGTACATTGAACGGCTTTGCCAGGCACACTTCGCTCTCTGAAAACGCTTAAGACATCAAACGACGAGGATGGGATTCGAACCCACGCGTGCAGAGCACAATGGATTAGCAGTACATCGCCTTAATCACTCGGCCACCTCGTCACTCTCCTGCATGTGTTGCCCGAAGCTGGGCTGTGGTGTGTTTCTGCGGCTATATTAAGGATAACTTTGCTAAACATGGCAGGCCGGGTACATTGAACGGCTTTGCCAGGCACACTTGGCTCTCTGAAAACGCTAAAGACATCAAACGACAAGGATGGGATTCGAACCCACGCGTGCAGAGCACAATGGATTAGCAGTCCATCGCCTTAACCACTCGGCCACCTCGTCACTCGACCAGACCTGTTTTCCCGAAGCTGGGCAGTGGTGTGTTTCGGCAGCTATTTTAAGGATGATGTTGTTAAAGTTGGCAGCAAGGTTCTTTGAATGGCTTTGCCAGGCGCACTTTGCTCTCTCGACACATTCAGCTAAAGCTCGCCTTGAGGGGCACCTGTGCGGTTGACGTGTTCACTACATTTTCTCTCTGTTTCTGCAGCTATATTAAGGATGATGTCGCTAAATTTGGCAGGTAGGGTACATTGAACGGCTTTGCCAGGCGCACTCGTCTCTCTCGAAACACTAAACACATCAAACGACGAGGATGGGATTCGAACCCACGCGTGCAGAGCACAATGGATTAGCAGTCCATCGCCTTAACCACTCGGCCACCTCTTCACTCTCCAGCATGTGTTGCCCGAAGCTGGGCTGTGGTGTGTTTCTGCCGCTATATTAAGGATGACTTTGCTAAACATGGCAGGCCGGGTACATTGAACGGCTTTGCCAGGCACACTTCGCTCTCTGAAAACGCTAAAGACATCAAACGACGAGGATGGGATTCGAACCCACGCGTGCAGAGCACAATGGATTAGCAGTACATCGCCTTAACCACTCGGCCACCTCGTCACTCTCCTGCATGTGTTGCCCGAAGCTGGGCTGTGGTGTGTTTCTGCCGCTATATTAAGGATGACTTTGCTAAACATGGCAGGCCGGGTACATTGAACGGCTTTGCCAGGCACACTTGGCTCTCTGAAAACGCTAAAGACATCAAACGACGAGGATGGGATTCGAACCCACGCGTGCAGAGCACAATGGATTAGCAGTCCATCGCCTTAACCACTCGGCCACCTCGTCACTCGACCAGACCTGTTTTCCCGAAGCTGGGCAGTGGTGTGTTTCGGCAGCTATTTTAAGGATGATGTTGTTAAAGTTGGCAGCAAGGTTCTTTGAATGGCTTTGCCAGGCGCACTTTGCTCTCTCGACACATTCAGCTAAAGCTCGCCTTGAGGGGCACCTGTGCGGTTGACGTGTTCACTACATTTTCTCTCTGTTTCTGCAGCTATATTAAGGATGATGTCGCTAAATTTGGCAGGTAGGGTACATTGAACGGCTTTGCCAGGCGCACTTGGCTCTCTGAAAACACTAAAGACATCAAACGACGAGGATGGTATTCAAACCCACGTGTGCACAACACAACATAATAGCAGTCCATCACCTAACCACTCAGCCACCTCGCCACAACCTTTTGGATGTTGGAAGTAGTAATTTGGTGCTTTTCAACCCCATCTCATTAACATGATGGAGATACAGTTCACCATATTGTGTTGGAAATGGTTTGGCTGATGAGAGAGGTAACCCTTCGACTGACCTGCAAGGAGCATTGGGTTCTATGGGTTAGGAGACTCACAACTGTTTTGATAGAGGGAGATCTGCTTATGTTTCATTTGTGTGCTGCTTCTGATTTGTTGGAAAGAACCTAGAGAGAACGCCTGGGTCGAGAAAAGGCAGCATAGCTTGCATTGGACCTCTCTCAGAATATGTTTGCAGTGTGCACTCTTCATTATCCTACCCAACCTCGTAGGGAGCTCGTGGAATCGATCCCGAACTCAAACATATTCTTGGACATTGAGCTTTATAACTCCGCCCCTTTGCTACCAGGATCCACAATTCTCTCCCCCCAAAATTAGAAAGCAGCGCATTTTTTGTTCTTTGAGTGAAGAGATAACAATGATAAAACCTTTTTGTGCACATACCTCACCTGTTTCGTAGACACACCATGCAGCCGTCAGTGCCCAAAAGCTTATTACATGGCAGTTTAAAGCTTGATACCACCCTGTCGTTCCATGTCCAGATAAAAGCACAGAAGACGCTGCTCCTTTTGCCGGCATTCTTTCGCAGAGGCAATAGCGTAGTCTATGAGGTTTATCCGAGACGTGATCTTTGCTGGTTGAAAACTTTACCCAATACCCCGCTGGGATGACTTGAAATATAGTCAGCCTTGGCAATTTTTGACGGTCTCTTAGGAGGCTTTAAGACTTGTTGAAAGAACAGAATTGTGCTTTCGCTCCTTGAAAGTGCTGCATTCACTGTGACGGCGAAGACATGAGCTTGAAGACGGTTGGTGTAGTCAGTATTTGGACCTCCCTTAGAATGTGTTTTTGTTTTTATAAAGGTCATATCCATGCAACAGGGGCCTTCTTGTTTTGATCCTGTCCTCGACAATGTTTTCAGAAATGAACAGGTGCTTTTTCTGCAGCTACAATTAAAATGAAATTCAGCTAAAGCTTGCCTTGAGGGGCACCCCTGCAGTTGACCTGTTCGCTAGGCTCTCTGTTTCTGCAGCTATTTTAAGGATGACGTCGTTGAAGTTGGCAGCAAGGTCCTTTGCCAGGCGCACTTGTCTCTCTCGAAACACTAAACACATCAAACAACAAGGATGGGATTCGAACCCACGCGTGCAGAGAGCACAATGGATTAGCAGTCCATCGCCTTAACCACTCGGCCACCTCGTCACTCGCCTGCATGTGTTGCCCGAAGCTGGGCTGTGGTGTGTTTCTGCCGGTATATTAAGGATGACTTTGCTAAACATGGCAGGCCGGGTACATTGAACGGCTTTGCCAGGCACACTTGGCTCTCTGAAAACACTAAAGACATCAAACGACGAGGATGGGATTCGAACCCACGCATGCAGAGCACAATGGATTAGCAGTCCATCGCCTTAACCACTCGGCCACCTCGTCACTCGACCAAGCCTGTTTTCCCGAAGCTGGGCAGTGGTGTGTTTCGGCAGCTATTTTAAGGATGATGTTGTTAAAGTTGGCAGCAAGGTTCTTTGAATGGCTTTGCCAGGCGCACTTTGCACTCTCGACACATTCAGCTAAAGCTCGCCTTGAAGGGCACCTGTGCGGTTGACGTGTTCACTACATTTTCTCTCTGTTTCTGCAGCTATATTAAGGATGATGTCGCTAAATTTGGCAGGTAGGGTACATTGAACGGCTTTGCCAGGCGCACTTGTCTCTCTCGAAACACTAAACACATCAAACGACGAGGATGGGATTCGAACCCACGCGTGCAGAGCACAATGGATTAGCAGTCCATCGCCTTAACCACTCGGCCACCTCGTCACTCTCCAGCATGCGTTGCCCGAAGCTGGGCTGTGGTGTGTTTCTGCCGCTATATTAAGGATGATGTCGCTAAATTTGGCAGGTAGGGTACATTGAACGGCTTTGCCAGGCACACTTGTCTCTCGAAACACTAAACACATCAAACGACGAGGATGGGATTCGAACCCACGTGTGCAGAGCACAATGGATTAGCAGTCCATCGCCTTAACCACTCGGCCACCTCGTCACTCTCCAGCATGTGTTGCCCGAAGCTGGGCTGTGGTGTGTTTCTGCCGCTATATTAAGGATGATTTGGCTAAATTTCGACGAGGATGGGATTCGAACCCACGCTTGCAGAGCACAATGGATTAGCAGTCCATCGCCTTAACCACTCGGCCACCTCGTCACTCGACCAAACCTGTTTTCCCGAAGCTGGGCAGTGGTGTGTTTCGGCAGCTATTTTAAGGATGATGTTGTTAAAGTTGGCAGCAAGGTTCTTTGAATGGCTTTGCCAGGCGCACTTTGCTCTCTCGACACATTCAGCTAAAGCTCGCCTTGAGGGGCACCTGTGCGGTTGACGTGTTCACTACATTTTCTCTCTGTTTCTGCAGCTATATTAAGGATGATGTCGCTAAATTTGGCAGGTAGGGTACATTGAACGGCTTTGCCAGGCGCACTCGTCTCTCTCGAAACACTAAACACATCAAACGACGAGGATGGGATTCGAACCCACGCGTGCAGAGCACAATGGATTAGCAGTCCATCACCTTAACCACTCGGCCACCTCTTCACTCTCCAGCATGTGTTGCCCGAAGCTGGGCTGTGGTGTGTTTCTGCCGCTATATTAAGGATGACTTTGCTAAACATGGCAGGCCGGGTACATTGAACGGCTTTGCCAGGCACACTTCGCTCTCTGAAAACGCTAAAGACATCAAACGACGAGGATGGGATTCGAACCCACGCGTGCAGAGCACAATGGATTAGCAGTACATCGCCTTAACCACTCGGCCACCTCGTCACTCTCCTGCATGTGTTGCCCGAAGCTGGGCTGTGGTGTGTTTCTGCCGCTATATTAAGGATGACTTTGCTAAACATGGCAGGCCGGGTACATTGAACGGCTTTGCCAGGCACACTTGGCTCTCTGAAAACGCTAAAGACATCAAACGACGAGGATGGGATTCGAACCCACGCGTGCAGAGCACAATGGATTAGCAGTCCATCGCCTTAACCACTCGGCCACCTCGTCACTCGACCAGACCTGTTTTCCCGAAGCTGGGCAGTGGTGTGTTTCGGCAGCTATTTTAAGGATGATGTTGTTAAAGTTGGCAGCAAGGTTCTTTGAATGGCTTTGCCAGGCGCACTTTGCTCTCTCGACACATTCAGCTAAAGCTCGCCTTGAGGGGCACCTGTGCGGTTGACGTGTTCACTACATTTTCTCTCTGTTTCTGCAGCTATATTAAGGATGATGTCGCTAAATTTGGCAGGTAGGGTACATTGAACGGCTTTGCCAGGCGCACTTGGCTCTCTGAAAACACTAAAGACATCAAACGACGAGGATGGTATTCAAACCCACGTGTGCACAACACAACATAATAGCAGTCCATCACCTAACCACTCAGCCACCTCGCCACAACCTTTTGGATGTTGGAAGTAGTAATTTGGTGCTTTTCAACCCCATCTCATTAACATGATGGAGATACAGTTCACCATATTGTGTTGGAAATGGTTTGGCTGATGAGAGAGGTAACCCTTCGACTGACCTGCAAGGAGCATTGGGTTCTATGGGTTAGGAGACTCACAACTGTTTTGATAGAGGGAGATCTGCTTATGTTTCATTTGTGTGCTGCTTCTGATTTGTTGGAAAGAACCTAGAGAGAACGCCTGGGTCGAGAAAAAGGCAGCATAGCTTGCATTGGACCTCTCTCAGAATATGTTTGCAGTGTGCACTCTTCATTATCCTACCCAACCTCGTAGGGAGCTCGTGGAATCGATCCCGAACTCAAACATATTCTTGGACATTGAGCTTTATAACTCCGCCCCTTTGCTACCAGGATCCACAATTCTCTCCCCCCAAAATTAGAAAGCAGCGCATTTTTTGTTCTTTGAGTGAAGAGATAACAATGATAAAACCTTTTTGTGCACATACCTCACCTGTTTCGTAGACACACCATGCAGCCGTCAGTGCCCAAAAGCTTATTACATGGCAGTTTAAAGCTTGATACCACCCTGTCGTTCCATGTCCAGATAAAAGCACAGAAGACGCTGCTCCTTTTGCCGGCATTCTTTCGCAGAGGCAATAGCGTAGTCTATGAGGTTTATCCGAGACGTGATCTTTGCTGGTTGAAAACTTTACCCAATACCCCGCTGGGATGACTTGAAATATAGTCAGCCTTGGCAATTTTTGACGGTCTCTTAGGAGGCTTTAAGACTTGTTGAAAGAACAGAATTGTGCTTTCGCTCCTTGAAAGTGCTGCATTCACTGTGACGGCGAAGACATGAGCTTGAAGACGGTTGGTGTAGTCAGTATTTGGACCTCCCTTAGAATGTGTTTTTGTTTTTATAAAGGTCATATCCATGCAACAGGGGCCTTCTTGTTTTGATCCTGTCCTCGACAATGTTTTCAGAAATGAACAGGTGCTTTTTCTGCAGCTACAATTAAAATGAAATTCAGCTAAAGCTTGCCTTGAGGGGCACCCCTGCAGTTGACCTGTTCGCTAGGCTCTCTGTTTCTGCAGCTATTTTAAGGATGACGTCGTTGAAGTTGGCAGCAAGGTCCTTTGCCAGGCGCACTTGTCTCTCTCGAAACACTAAACACATCAAACAACAAGGATGGGATTCGAACCCACGCGTGCAGAGAGCACAATGGATTAGCAGTCCATCGCCTTAACCACTCGGCCACCTCGTCACTCGCCTGCATGTGTTGCCCGAAGCTGGGCTGTGGTGTGTTTCTGCCGCTATATTAAGGATGACTTTGCTAAACATGGCAGGCCGGGTACATTAAACGGCTTTGCCAGGCACACTTGGCTCTCTGAAAACACTAAAGACATCAAACGACGAGGATGGGATTCGAACCCACGCATGCAGAGCACAATGGATTAGCAGTCCATCGCCTTAACCACTCGGCCACCTCGTCACTCGACCAAGCCTGTTTTCCCGAAGCTGGGCAGTGGTGTGTTTCGGCAGCTATTTTAAGGATGATGTTGTTAAAGTTGGCAGCAAGGTTCTTTGAATGGCTTTGCCAGGCGCACTTTGCACTCTCGACACATTCAGCTAAAGCTCGCCTTGAAGGGCACCTGTGCAGTTGACGTGTTCACTACATTTTCTCTCTGTTTCTGCAGCTATATTAAGGATGATGTCGCTAAATTTGGCAGGTAGGGTACATTGAACGGCTTTGCCAGGCGCACTTGTCTCTCTCGAAACACTAAACACATCAAACGACGAGGATGGGATTCGAACCCACGCGTGCAGAGCACAATGGATTAGCAGTCCATCGCCTTAACCACTCGGCCACCTCGTCACTCTCCAGCATGTGTTGCCCGAAGCTGGGCTGTGGTGTGTTTCTGCCGCTATATTAAGGATGATGTCGCTAAATTTGGCAGGTAGGGTACATTGAACGGCTTTGCCAGGCACACTTGTCTCTCGAAACACTAAACACATCAAACGACGAGGATGGGATTCGAACCCACGTGTGCAGAGCACAATGGATTAGCAGTCCATCGCCTTAACCACTCGGCCACCTCGTCACTCTCCAGCATGTGTTGCCCGAAGCTGGGCTGTGGTGTGTTTCTGCCGCTATATTAAGGATGATGTCGCTAAATTTGGCAGGTAGGGTACATTGAACGGCTTTGCCAGGCGCACTTGTCTCTCTCGAAACACTAAACACATCAAACGACGAGGATGGGATTCGAACCCACGCGTGCAGAGCACAATGGATTAGCAGTCCATCGCCTTAACCACTCGGCCACCTCGTCACTCTCCTGCATGTGTTGCCCGAAGCTGGGCTGTGGTGTGTTTCTGCAGCTATATTAAGGATGACTTTGCTAAATATGGCAGGCCGGGTACATTGAACGGCTTTGCCAGGCACACTTGGCTCTCTGAAAACGCTAAAGACATCAAACGACGAGGATGGGATTCGAACCCTACGCGTGCAGAGCACAATGGATTAGCAGTCCATCGCCTTAACCACTCGGCCACCTCGTCACTCGACCAGACCTGTTTTCCCGAAGCTGGGCAGTGGTGTGTTTCGGCAGCTATTTTAAGGATGATGTTGTTAAAGTTGGCAGCAAGGTTCTTTGAATGGCTTTGCCAGGCGCACTTTGCTCTCTCGACACATTCAGCTAAAGCTCGCCTTGAGGGGCACCTGTGCGGTTGACGTGTTCACTACATTTTCTCTCTGTTTCTGCAGCTATATTAAGGATGATGTCGCTAAATTTGGCAGGTAGGGTACATTGAACGGCTTTGCCAGGCGCACTTGGCTCTCTCGAAACACTAAACACATCAAACAACGAGGATGGGATTCGAACCCACGCGTGCAGAGCACAATGGATTAGCAGTCCATCGCCTTAACCACTCGGCCACCTCGTCACTCGACCAAACCTGTTTTCCCGAAGCTGGGCAGTGGTGTGTTTCGGCAGCTATTTTAAGGATGATGTTGTTAAAGTTGGCAGCAAGGTTCTTTGAATGGCTTTGCCAGGCGCACTTTGCTCTCTCGACACATTCAGCTAAAGCTCGCCTTGAGGGGCACCTGTGCGGTTGACGTGTTCACTACATTTTCTCTCTGTTTCTGCAGCTATATTAAGGATGATGTCGCTAAATTTGGCAGGTAGGGTACATTGAACGGCTTTGCCAGGCGCACTCGTCTCTCTCGAAACACTAAACACATCAAACGACGAGGATGGGATTCGAACCCACGCGTGCAGAGCACAATGGATTAGCAGTCCATCGCCTTAACCACTCGGCCACCTCGTCACTCCCCAGCATGTGTTGCCCGAAGCTGGGCTGTGGTGTGTTTCTGCCGCTATATTAAGGATGACTTTGCTAAACATGGCAGGCCGGGTACATTGAACGGCTTTGCCAGGCACACTTCGCTCTCTGAAAACGCTAAAGACATCAAACGACGAGGATGGGATTCGAACCCACGCGTGCAGAGCACAATGGATTAGCAGTACATCACCTTAACCACTCGGCCACCTCGTCACTCTCCTGCATGTGTTGCCCGAAGCTGGGCTGTGGTGTGTTTCTGCCGCTATATTAAGGATGACTTTGCTAAACATGGCAGGCCGGGTACATTGAACGGCTTTGCCAGGCACACTTGGCTCTCTGAAAACGCTAAAGACATCAAACGACGAGGATGGGATTCGAACCCACGCGTGCAGAGCACAATGGATTAGCAGTCCATCGCCTTAACCACTCGGCCACCTCGTCACTCGACCAGACCTGTTTTCCCGAAGCTGGGCAGTGGTGTGTTTCGGCAGCTATTTTAAGGATGATGTTGTTAAAGTTGGCAGCAAGGTTCTTTGAATGGCTTTGCCAGGCGCACTTTGCTCTCTCGACACATTCAGCTAAAGCTCGCCTTGAGGGGCACCTGTGCGGTTGACGTGTTCACTACATTTTCTCTCTGTTTCTGCAGCTATATTAAGGATGATGTCGCTAAATTTGGCAGGTAGGGTACATTGAACGGCTTTGCCAGGCGCACTTGTCTCTCTCGAAACACATCAAACAACAAGGATGGGATTCGAACCCACGCGTGCAGAGCACAATGGATTAGCAGTCCATCACCTTAACCACTCGGCCACCTCGTCACTCGCCTGCATGTGTTGCCCGAAGCTGGGCTGTGGTGTGTTTCTGCCGCTATATTAAGGATGACTTTGCTAAACATGGCAGGCCGGGTACATTGAACGGCTTTGCCAGGCACACTTGGCTCTCTGAAAACACTAAAGACATCAAACGACGAGGATGGGATTCGAACCCACGCATGCAGAGCACAATGGATTAGCAGTCCATCGCCTTAACCACTCGGCCACCTCGTCACTCGACCAAGCCTGTTTTCCCGAAGCTGGGCAGTGGTGTGTTTCGGCAGCTATTTTAAGGATGATGTTGTTAAAGTTGGCAGCAAGGTTCTTTGAATGGCTTTGCCAGGCGCACTTTGCACTCTCGACACATTCAGCTAAAGCTCGCCTTGAAGGGCACCTGTGCGGTTGACGTGTTCACTACATTTTCTCTCTGTTTCTGCAGCTATATTAAGGATGATGTCGCTAAATTTGGCAGGTAGGGTACATTGAACGGCTTTGCCAGGCGCACTTGTCTCTCTCGAAACACTAAACACATCAAACGACGAGGATGGGATTCGAACCCACGCGTGCAGAGCACAATGGATTAGCAGTCCATCGCCTTAACCACTCGGCCACCTCGTCACTCTCCAGCATGCGTTGCCCGAAGCTGGGCTGTGGTGTGTTTCTGCCGCTATATTAAGGATGATGTCGCTAAATTTGGCAGGTAGGGTACATTGAACGGCTTTGCCAGGCACACTTGTCTCTCGAAACACTAAACACATCAAACGACGAGGATGGGATTCGAACCCACGCGTGCAGAGCACAATGGATTAGCAGTCCATCGCCTTAACCACTCGGCCACCTCGTCACTCTCCAGCATGTGTTGCCCGAAGCTGGGCTGTGGTGTGTTTCTGCCGCTATATTAAGGATGATGTCGCTAAATTTGGCAGGTAGGGTACATTGAACGGCTTTGCCAGGCGCACTTGTCTCTCTCGAAACACTAAACACATCAAACGACGAGGATGGGATTCGAACCCACGCGTGCAGAGCACAATGGATTAGCAGTCCATCGCCTTAACCACTCGGCCACCTCGTCACTCTCCAGCATGTGTTGCCCGAAGCTGGGCTGTGGTGTGTTTCTGCCGCTATATTAAGGATGACTTTGCTAAACATGGCAGGCCGGGTACATTGAACGGCTTTGCCAGGCACACTTCGCTCTCTGAAAACGCTAAAGACATCAAACGACGAGGATGGGATTCGAACCCACACGTGCAGAGCACAATGGATTAGCAGTACATCGCCTTAATCACTCGGCCACCTCGTCACTCTCCTGCATGTGTTGCCCGAAGCTGGGCTGTGGTGTGTTTCTGCCGCTATATTAAGGATGACTTTGCTAAACATGGCAGGCCGGGTACATTGAACGGCTTTGCCAGGCACACTTGGCTCTCTGAAAACGCTAAAGACATCAAACGACGAGGATGGGATTCGAACCCACGCGTGCAGAGCACAATGGATTAGCAGTCCATCGCCTTAACCACTCGGCCACCTCGTCACTCGACCAGACCTGTTTTCCCGAAGCTGGGCAGTGGTGTGTTTCGGCAGCTATTTTAAGGATGATGTTGTTAAAGTTGGCAGCAAGGTTCTTTGAATGGCTTTGCCAGGCGCACTTTGCTCTCTCGACACATTCAGCTAAAGCTCGCCTTGAGGGGCACCTGTGCGGTTGACGTGTTCACTACATTTTCTCTCTGTTTCTGCAGCTATATTAAGGATGATGTCGCTAAATTTGGCAGGTAGGGTACATTGAACGGCTTTGCCAGGCGCACTTGGCTCTCTCGAAACACTAAACACATCAAACGACGAGGATGGGATTCGAACCCACGCGTGCAGAGCACAATGGATTAGCAGTCCATCGCCTTAACCACTCGGCCACCTCGTCACTCGACCAAAGCTGTTTTCCCGAAGCTGGGCAGTGGTGTGTTTCGGCAGCTATTTTAAGGATGATGTTGTTAAAGTTGGCAGCAAGGTTCTTTGAATGGCTTTGCCAGGCGCACTTTGCTCTCTCGACACATTCAGCTAAAGCTCGCCTTGAGGGGCACCTGTGCGGTTGACGTGTTCACTACATTTTCTCTCTGTTTCTGCAGCTATGTTAAGGATGATGTCGCTAAATTTGGCAGGTAGGGTACATTGAACGGCTTTGCCAGGCGCACTTGGCTCTCTGAAAACACTAAAGACATCAAACGACAAGGATGGTATTCAAACCCACGTGTGCACAACACAACATAATAGCAGTCCATCACCTAACCACTCAGCCACCTCGCCACAACCTTTTGGATGTTGGAAGTAGTAATTTGGTGCTTTTCAACCCCATCTCATTAACATGATGGAGATACAGTTCACCATATTGTGTTGGAAATGGTTTGGCTGATGAGAGAGGTAACCCTTCGACTGACCTGCAAGGAGCATTGGGTTCTATGGGTTAGGAGACTCACAACTGTTTTGATAGAGGGAGATCTGCTTATGTTTCATTTGTGTGCTGCTTCTGATTTGTTGGAAAGAACCTAGAGAGAACGCCTGGGTCGAGAAAAAGGCAGCATAGCTTGCATTGGACCTCTCTCAGAATATGTTTGCAGTGTGCACTCTTCATTATCCTACCCAACCTCGTAGGGAGCTCGTGGAATCGATCCCGAACTCAAACATATTCTTGGACATTGAGCTTTATAACTCCGCCCCTTTGCTACCAGGATCCACAATTCTCTCCCCCCAAAATTAGAAAGCAGCGCATTTTTTGTTCTTTGAGTGAAGAGATAACAATGATAAAACCTTTTTGTGCACATACCTCACCTGTTTCGTAGACACACCATGCAGCCGTCAGTGCCCAAAAGCTTATTACATGGCAGTTTAAAGCTTGATACCACCCTGTCGTTCCATGTCCAGATAAAAGCACGGAAGACGCTGCTCCTTTTGCCGGCATTCTTTCGCAGAGGCAATATCGTAGTCTATGAGGTTTATCCGAGACGTGATCTTTGCTGGTTGAAAACTTTACCCAATACCCCGCTGGGATGACTTGAAATATAGTCAGCCTTGGCAATTTTTGACGGTCTCTTAGGAGGCTTTAAGACTTGTTGAAAGAACAGAATTGTGCTTTCGCTCCTTGAAAGTGCTGCATTCACTGTGACGGCGAAGACATGAGCTTGAAGACGGTTGGTGTAGTCAGTATTTGGACCTCCCTTAGAATGTGTTTTTGTTTTTATAAAGGTCATATCCATGCAACAGGGGCCTTCTTGTTTTGATCCTGTCCTCGACAATGTTTTCAGAAATGAACAGGTGCTTTTTCTGCAGCTACAATTAAAATGAAATTCAGCTAAAGCTTGCCTTGAGGGGCACCCCTGCAGTTGACCTGTTCGCTAGGCTCTCTGTTTCTGCAGCTATTTTAAGGATGACGTCGTTAAAGTTGGCAGCAAGGTCCTTTGCCAGGCGCACTTGTCTCTCTCGAAACACTAAACACATCAAACGACAAGGATGGAATTCGAACCCACGCGTGCAGAGCACAATCGATTAGCAGTCCATCGCCTTAACCACTCAGCCACCTCGTCACTCGCCTGCATGTGTTGCCCGAAGCTGGGCTGTGGTGTGTTTCTGCCGCTATATTAAGGATGACTTTGCTAAACATGGCAGGCCGGGTACATTGAACGGCTTTGCCAGGCACACTTGGCTCTCTGAAAACGCTAAAGACATCAAACGACGAGGATGGGATTCGAACCCACGCGTGCAGAGCACAATGGATTAGCAGTCCATCGCCTTAACCACTCGGCCACCTCGTCACTCGACCACACCTGTTTTCCCGAAGCTGGGCAGTGGTGTGTTTCGGCAGCTATTTTAAGGATGATGTTGTTAAAGTTGGCAGCAAGGTTCTTTGAATGGCTTTGCCAGGCGCACTTTGCTCTCTCGACACATTCAGCTAAAGCTCGCCTTGAGGGGCACCTGTGCGGTTGACGTGTTCACTACATTTTCTCTCTGTTTCTGCAGCTATATTAAGGATGATGTCGCTAAATTTGGCAGGTAGGGTACATTGAACGGCTTTGCCAGGCGCACTCGTCTCTCTCGAAACACTAAACACATCAAACGACGAGGATGGGATTCGAACCCACGCGTGCAGAGCACAATGGATTAGCAGTCCATCGCCTTAACCACTCGGCCACCTCGTCACTCTCCAGCATGTGTTGCCCGAAGCTGGGCTGTGGTGTGTTTCTGCCGCTATATTAAGGATGACTTTGCTAAACATGGCAGGCCGGGTACATTGAACGGCTTTGCCAGGCACACTTCGCTCTCTGAAAACGCTAAAGACATCAAACGACGAGGATGGGATTCGAACCCACGTGTGCAGAGCACAATGGATTAGCAGTACATCGCCTTAACCACTCGGCCACCTCGTCACTCTCCTGCATGTGTTGCCCGAAGCTGGGCTGTGGTGTGTTTCTGCCGCTATATTAAGGATGACTTTGCTAAACATGGCAGGCCGGGTACATTGAACGGCTTTGCCAGGCACACTTGGCTCTCTGAAAACGCTAAAGACATCAAACGACGAGGATGGGATTCGAACCCACGCGTGCAGAGCACAATGGATTAGCAGTCCATCGCCTTAACCACTCGGCCACCTCGTCACTCGACCAGACCTGTTTTCCCGAAGCTGGGCAGTGGTGTGTTTCGGCAGCTATTTTAAGGATGATGTTGTTAAAGTTGGCAGCAAGGTTCTTTGAATGGCTTTGCCAGGCGCACTTTGCTCTCTCGACACATTCAGCTAAAGCTCGCCTTGAGGGGCACCTGTGCGGTTGACGTGTTCACTACATTTTCTCTCTGTTTCTGCAGCTATATTAAGGATGATGTCGCTAAATTTGGCAGGTAGGGTACATTGAACGGCTTTGCCAGGCGCACTTGGCTCTCTGAAAACACTAAAGACATCAAACGACAAGGATGGTATTCAAACCCACGTGTGCACAACACAACATAATAGCAGTCCATCACCTAACCACTCGGCCACCTCGCCACAACCTTTTGGATGTTGGAAGTAGTAATTTGGTGCTTTTCAACCCCATCTCATTAACATGATGGAGATACAGTTCACCATATTGTGTTGGAAATGGTTTGGCTGATGAGAGAGGTAACCCTTCGACTGACCTGCAAGGAGCATTGGGTTCTATGGGTTAGGAGACTCACAACTGTTTTGATAGAGGGAGATCTGCTTATGTTTCATTTGTGTGCTGCTTCTGATTTGTTGGAAAGAACCTAGAGAGAACGCCTGGGTCGAGAAAAAGGCAGCATAGCTTGCATTGGACCTCTCTCAGAATATGTTTGCAGTGTGCACTCTTCATTATCCTACCCAACCTCGTAGGGAGCTCGTGGAATCGATCCCGAACTCAAACATATTCTTGGACATTGAGCTTTATAACTCCGCCCCTTTGCTACCAGGATCCACAATTCTCTCCCCCCAAAATCAGAAAGCAGCGCATTTTTTGTTCTTTGAGTGAAGAGATAACAATGATAAAACCTTTTTGTGCACATACCTCACCTGTTTCGTAGACACACCATGCAGCCGTCAGTGCCCAAAAGCTTATTACATGGCAGTTTAAAGCTTTATACCACCCTGTCGTTCCATGTCCAGATAAAAGCACGGAAGACGCTGCTCCTTTTGCCGGCATTCTTTCGCAGAGGCAATATCGTAGTCTATGAGGTTTATCCGAGACGTGATCTTTGCTGGTTGAAAACTTTACCCAATACCCCGCTGGGATGACTTGAAATATAGTCAGCCTTGGCAATTTTTGACGGTCTCTTAGGAGGCTTTAAGACTTGTTGAAAGAACAGAATTGTGCTTTCGCTCCTTGAAAGTGCTGCATTCACTGTGACGGCGAAGACATGAGCTTGAAGACGGTTGGTGTAGTCAGTATTTGGACCTCCCTTAGAATGTGTTTTTGTTTTTATAAAGGTCATATCCATGCAACAGGGGCCTTCTTGTTTTGATCCTGTCCTCGACAATGTTTTCAGAAATGAACAGGTGCTTTTTCTGCAGCTACAATTAAAATGAAATTCAGCTAAAGCTTGCCTTGAGGGGCACCCCTGCAGTTGACCTGTTCGCTAGGCTCTCTGTTTCTGCAGCTATTTTAAGGATGACGTCGTTAAAGTCGGCAGCAAGGTCCTTTGCCAGGCGCACTTGTCTCTCTCGAAACACTAAACACATCAAACGACAAGGATGGAATTCGAACCCACGCGTGCAGAGCACAATCGATTAGCAGTCCATCGCCTTAACCACACGGCCACCTCGTCACTCGCCTGCATGTGTTGCCCGAAGCTGGGCTGTGGTGTGTTTCTGCCGCTATATTAAGGATGACTTTGCTAAACATGGCAGGCCGGGTACATTGAACGGCTTTGCCAGGCACACTTGGCTCTCTGAAAACGCTAAAGACATCAAACGACGAGGATGGGATTCGAACCCACGCGTGCAGAGCACAATGGATTAGCAGTCCATCGCCTTAACCACTCGGCCACCTCGTCACTCGACCACACCTGTTTTCCCGAAGCTGGGCAGTGGTGTGTTTCGGCAGCTATTTTAAGGATGATGTTGTTAAAGTTGGCAGCAAGGTTCTTTGAATGGCTTTGCCAGGCGCACTTTGCTCTCTCGACACATTCAGCTAAAGCTCGCCTTGAGGGGCACCTGTGCGGTTGACGTGTTCACTACATTTTCTCTCTGTTTCTGCAGCTATATTAAGGATGATGTCGCTAAATTTGGCAGGTAGGGTACATTGAACGGCTTTGCCAGGCGCACTCGTCTCTCTCGAAACACTAAACACATCAAACGACGAGGATGGGATTCGAACCCACGCGTGCAGAGCACAATGGATTAGCAGTCCATCGCCTTAACCACTCGGCCACCTCGTCACTCTCCAGCATGTGTTGCCCGAAGCTGGGCTGTGGTGTGTTTCTGCCGCTATATTAAGGATGACTTTGCTAAACATGGCAGGCCGGGTACATTGAACGGCTTTGCCAGGCACACTTCGCTCTCTGAAAACGCTAAAGACATCAAACGACGAGGATGGGATTCGAACCCACGTGTGCAGAGCACAATGGATTAGCAGTACATCGCCTTAACCACTCGGCCACCTCGTCACTCTCCTGCATGTGTTGCCCGAAGCTGGGCTGTGGTGTGTTTCTGCCGCTATATTAAGGATGACTTTGCTAAACATGGCAGGCCGGGTACATTGAACGGCTTTGCCAGGCACACTTGGCTCTCTGAAAACGCTAAAGACATCAAACGACGAGGATGGGATTCGAACCCACGCGTGCAGAGCACAATGGATTAGCAGTCCATCGCCTTAACCACTCGGCCATCTCGTCACTCGACCAGACCTGTTTTCCCGAAGCTGGGCAGTGGTGTGTTTCGGCAGCTATTTTAAGGATGATGTTGTTAAAGTTGGCAGCAAGGTTCTTTGAATGGCTTTGCCAGGCGCACTTTGCTCTCTCGACACATTCAGCTAAAGCTCGCCTTGAGGGGCACCTGTGCGGTTGACGTGTTCACTACATTTTCTCTCTGTTTCTGCAGCTATATTAAGGATGATGTCGCTAAATTTGGCAGGTAGGGTACATTGAACGGCTTTGCCAGGCGCATTTGGCTCTCTGAAAACACTAAAGACATCAAACGACAAGGATGGTATTCAAACCCACGTGTGCACAACACAACATAATAGCAGTCCATCACCTAACCACTCGGCCACCTCGCCACAACCTTTTGGATGTTGGAAGTAGTAATTTGGTGCTTTTCAACCCCATCTCATTAACATGATGGAGATACAGTTCACCATATTGTGTTGGAAATGGTTTGGCTGATGAGAGAGATAACCCTTCGACTGACCTGCAAGGAGCATTGGGTTCTATGGGTTAGGAGACTCACAACTGTTTTGATAGAGGGAGATCTGCTTATGTTTCATTTGTGTGCTGCTTCTGATTTGTTGGAAAGAACCTAGAGAGAACGCCTGGGTCGAGAAAAAGGCAGCATAGCTTGCATTGGACCTCTCTCAGAATATGTTTGCAGTGTGCACTCTTCATTATCCTACCCAACCTCGCAGGGAGCTCGTGGAATCGATCCCGAACTCAAACATATTCTTGGACATTGAGCTTTATAACTCCGCCCCTTTGCTACCAGGATCCACAATTCTCTCCCCCCAAAATTAGAAAGCAGCGCATTTTTTGTTCTTTGAGTGAAGAGATAACAATGATAAAACCTTTTTGTGCACATACCTCACCTGTTTCGTAGACACACCATGCAGCCGTCAGTGCCCAAAAGCTTATTACATGGCAGTTTAAAGCTTGATACCACCCTGTCGTTCCATGTCCAGATAAAAGCACGGAAGACGCTGCTCCTTTTGCCGGCATTCTTTCGCAGAGGCAATATCGTAGTCTATGAGGTTTATCCGAGACGTGATCTTTGCTGGTTGAAAACTTTACCCAATACCCCGCTGGGATGACTTGAAATATAGTCAGCCTTGGCAATTTTTGACGGTCTCTTAGGAGGCTTTAAGACTTGTTGAAAGAACAGAATTGTGCTTTCGCTCCTTGAAAGTGCTGCATTCACTGTGACGGCGAAGACATGAGCTTGAAGACGGTTGGTGTAGTCAGTATTTGGACCTCCCTTAGAATGTGTTTTTGTTTTTATAAAGGTCATATCCATGCAACAGGGGCCTTCTTGTTTTGATCCTGTCCTCGACAATGTTTTCAGAAATGAACAGGTGCTTTTTCTGCAGCTACAATTAAAATGAAATTCAGCTAAAGCTTGCCTTGAGGGGCACCCCTGCAGTTGACCTGTTCGCTAGGCTCTCTGTTTCTGCAGCTATTTTAAGGATGACGTCGTTAAAGTTGGCAGCAAGGTCCTTTGCCAGGCGCACTTGTCTCTCTCGAAACACTAAACACATCAAACGACAAGGATGGAATTCGAACCCACGCGTGCAGAGCACAATCGATTAGCAGTCCATCGTCTTAACCACTCGGCCACCTCGTCACTCGCCTGCGTGTGTTGCCCGAAGCTGGGCTGTGGTGTGTTTCTGCCGCTATATTAAGGATGACTTTGCTAAACATGGCAGGCCGGGTACATTGAACGGCTTTGCCAGGCACACTTGGCTCTCTGAAAACGCTAAAGACATCAAACGACGAGGATGGGATTCGAACCCACGCGTGCAGAGCACAATGGATTAGCAGTCCATCGCCTTAACCACTCGGCCACCTCGTCACTCGACCAAACCTGTTTTCCCGAAGCTGGGCAGTGGTGTGTTTCGGCAGCTATTTTAAGGATGATGTTGTTAAAGTTGGCAGCAAGGTTCTTTGAATGGCTTTGCCAGGCGCACTTTGCTCTCTCGTCACATTCAGCTAAAGCTCGCCTTGAGGGGCACCTGTGCGGTTGACGTGTTCACTACATTTTCTCTCTGTTTCTGCAGCTATATTAAGGATGATGTCGCTAAATTTGGCAGGTAGGGTACATTGAACGGCTTTGCCAGGCGCACTCGTCTCTCTCGAAACACTAAACACATCAAACGACGAGGATGGGATTCGAACCCACGCGTGCAGAGCACAATGGATTAGCAGTCCATCGCCTTAACCACTCAGCCACCTCGTCACTCTCCAGCATGTGTTGCCCGAAGCTGGGCTGTGGTGTGTTTCTGCCGCTATATTAAGGATGACTTTGCTAAACATGGCAGGCCGGGTACATTGAACGGCTTTGCCAGGCACACTTCGCTCTCTGAAAACGCTTAAGACATCAAACGACGAGGATGGGATTCGAACCCACGCGTGCAGAGCACAATGGATTAGCAGTACATCGCCTTAACCACTCGGCCACCTCGTCACTCTCCTGCATGTGTTGCCCGAAGCTGGGCTGTGGTGTGTTTCTGCCGCTATATTAAGGATGACTTTGCTAAACATGGCAGGCCGGGTACATTGAACGGCTTTGCCAGGCACACTTGGCTCTCTGAAAACGCTAAAGACATCAAACGACGAGGATGGGATTCGAACCCACGCGTGCAGAGCACAATGGATTAGCAGTCCATCGCCTTAACCACTCGGCCACCTCGTCACTCGACCAGACCTGTTTTCCCGAAGCTGGGCAGTGGTGTGTTTCGGCAGCTATTTTAAGGATGATGTTGTTAAAGTTGGCAGCAAGGTTCTTTGAATGGCTTTGCCAGGCGCACTTTGCTCTCTCGACACATTCAGCTAAAGCTCGCCTTGAGGGGCACCTGTGCGGTTGACGTGTTCACTACATTTTCTCTCTGTTTCTGCAGCTATATTAAGGATGATGTCGCTAAATTTGGCAGGTAGGGTACATTGAACGGCTTTGCCAGGCGCACTTGGCTCTCTGAAAACACTAAAGACATCAAACGACGAGGATGGTATTCAAACCCACGTGTGCACAACACAACATAATAGCAGTCCATCACCTAACCACTCAGCCACCTCGCCACAACCTTTTGGATGTTGGAAGTAGTAATTTGGTGCTTTTCAACCCCATCTCATTAACATGATGGAGATACAGTTCACCATATTGTGTTGGAAATGGTTTGGCTGATGAGAGAGGTAACCCTTCGACTGACCTGCAAGGAGCATTGGGTTCTATGGGTTAGGAGACTCACAACTGTTTTGATAGAGGGAGATCTGCTTATGTTTCATTTGTGTGCTGCTTCTGATTCGTTGGAAAGAACCTAGAGAGAACGCCTGGGTCGAGAAAAAGGCAGCATAGCTTGCATTGGACCTCTCTCAGAATATGTTTGCAGTGTGCACTCTTCATTATCCTACCCAACCTCGTAGGGAGCTCGTGGAATCGATCCCGAACTCAACATATTCTTGGACATTGAGCTTTATAACTCCGCCCCTTTGCTACCAGGATCCACAATTCTCTCCCCCCAAAATTAGAAAGCAGCGCATTTTTTGTTCTTTGAGTGAAGAGATAACAATGATAAAACCTTTTTGTGCACATACCTCACCTGTTTCGTAGACACACCATGCAGCCGTCAGTGCCCAAAAGCTTATTACATGGCAGTTTAAAGCTTGATACCACCCTGTCGTTCCATGTCCAGATAAAAGCACGGAAGACGCTGCTCCTTTTGCCGGCATTCTTTCGCAGAGGCAATATCGTAGTCTATGAGGTTTATCCGAGACGTGATCTTTGCTGGTTGAAAACTTTACCCAATACCCCGCTGGGATGACTTGAAATATAGTCAGCCTTGGCAATTTTTGACGGTCTCTTAGGAGGCTTTGAGACTTGTTGAAAGAACAGAATTGTGCTTTCGCTCCTTGAAAGTGCTGCATTCACTGTGACGGCGAAGACATGAGCTTGAAGACGGTTGGTGTAGTCAGTATTTGGACCTCCCTTAGAATGTGTTTTTGTTTTTATAAAGGTCATATCCATGCAACAGGGGCCTTCTTGTTTTGATCCTGTCCTCGACAATGTTTTCAGAAATGAACAGGTGCTTTTTCTGCAGCTACAATTAAAATGAAATTCAGCTAAAGCTTGCCTTGAGGGGCACCCCTGCAGTTGACCTGTTCGCTAGGCTCTCTGTTTCTGCAGCTATTTTAAGGATGACGTCGTTAAAGTTGGCAGCAAGGTCCTTTGCCAGGCGCACTTGTCTCTCTCGAAACACTAAACACATCAAACGACAAGGATGGAATTCGAACCCACGCGTGCAGAGCACAATCGATTAGCAGTCCATCGTCTTAACCACTCGGCCACCTCGTCACTCGCCTGCGTGTGTTGCCCGAAGCTGGGCTGTGGTGTGTTTCTGCCGCTATATTAAGGATGACTTTGCTAAACATGGCAGGCCGGGTACATTGAACGGCTTTGCCAGGCACACTTGGCTCTCTGAAAACGCTAAAGACATCAAACGACGAGGATGGGATTCGAACCCACGCGTGCAGAGCACAATGGATTAGCAGTCCATCGCCTTAACCACTCGGCCACCTCGTCACTCGACCAAACCTGTTTTCCCGAAGCTGGGCAGTGGTGTGTTTCGGCAGCTATTTTAAGGATGATGTTGTTAAAGTTGGCAGCAAGGTTCTTTGAATGGCTTTGCCAGGCGCACTTTGCTCTCTCGTCACATTCAGCTAAAGCTCGCCTTGAGGGGCACCTGTGCGGTTGACGTGTTCACTACATTTTCTCTCTGTTTCTGCAGCTATATTAAGGATGATGTCGCTAAATTTGGCAGGTAGGGTACATTGAACGGCTTTGCCAGGCGCACTCGTCTCTCTCGAAACACTAAACACATCAAACGACGAGGATGGGATTCGAACCCACGCGTGCAGAGCACAATGGATTAGCAGTACATCGCCTTAACCACTCGGCCACCTCGTCACTCTCCAGCATGTGTTGCCCGAAGCTGGGCTGTGGTGTGTTTCTGCCGCTATATTAAGGATGACTTTGCTAAACATGGCAGGCCGGGTACATTGAACGGCTTTGCCAGGCACACTTCGCTCTCTGAAAACGCTTAAGACATCAAACGACGAGGATGGGATTCGAACCCACGCGTGCAGAGCACAATGGATTAGCAGTACATCGCCTTAACCACTCGGCCACCTCGTCACTCTCCTGCATGTGTTGCCCGAAGCTGGGCTGTGGTGTGTTTCTGCCGCTATATTAAGGATGACTTTGCTAAACATGGCAGGCCGGGTACATTGAACGGCTTTGCCAGGCACACTTGGCTCTCTGAAAACGCTAAAGACATCAAACGACGAGGATGGGATTCGAACCCACGCGTGCAGAGCACAATGGATTAGCAGTCCATCGCCTTAACCACTCGGCCACCTCGTCACTCGACCAGACCTGTTTTCCCGAAGCTGGGCAGTGGTGTGTTTCGGCAGCTATTTTAAGGATGATGTTGTTAAAGTTGGCAGCAAGGTTCTTTGAATGGCTTTGCCAGGCGCACTTTGCTCTCTCGACACATTCAGCTAAAGCTCGCCTTGAGGGGCACCTGTGCGGTTGACGTGTTCACTACATTTTCTCTCTGTTTCTGCAGCTATATTAAGGATGATGTCGCTAAATTTGGCAGGTAGGGTACATTGAACGGCTTTGCCAGGCGCACTTGGCTCTCTGAAAACACTAAAGACATCAAACGACGAGGATGGTATTCAAACCCACGTGTGCACAACACAACATAATAGCAGTCCATCACCTAACCACTCGGCCACCTCGCCACAACCTTTTGGATGTTGGAAGTAGTAATTTGGTGCTTTTCAACCCCATCTCATTAACATGATGGAGATACAGTTCACCATATTGTGTTGGAAATGGTTTGGCTGATGAGAGAGGTAACCCTTCGACTGACCTGCAAGGAGCATTGGGTTCTATGGGTTAGGAGACTCACAACTGTTTTGATAGAGGGAGATCTGCTTATGTTTCATTTGTGTGCTGCTTCTGATTTGTTGGAAAGAACCTAGAGAGAACGCCTGGGTCGAGAAAAAGGCAGCATAGCTTGCATTGGACCTCTCTCAGAATATGTTTGCAGTGTGCACTCTTCATTATCCTACCCAACCTCGTAGGGAGCTCGTGGAATCGATCCCGAACTCAAACATATTCTTGGACATTGAGCTTTATAACTCCGCCCCTTTGCTACCAGGATCCACAATTCTCTCCCCACAAAATTAGAAAGCAGCGCATTTTTTGTTCTTTGAGTGAAGAGATAACAATGATAAAACCTTTTTGTGCACATACCTCACCTGTTTCGTAGACACACCATGCAGCCGTCAGTGCCCAAAAGCTTATTACATGGCAGTTTAAAGCTTGATACCACCCTGTCGTTCCATGTCCAAATAAAAGCACAGAAAACGCTGCTCCTTTTGCCGGCATTCTTTCGCAGAGGCAATATCGTAGTCTATGAGGTTTATCCGAGACGTGATCTTTGCTGGTTGAAAACTTTACCCAATACCCCGCTGGGATGACTTGAAATATAGTCAGCCTTGGCAATTTTTGACGGTCTCTTAGGAGGCTTTGAGACTTGTTGAAAGAACAGAATTGTGCTTTCGCTCCTTGAAAGTGCTGCATTCACTGTGACGGCGAAGACATGAGCTTGAAGACGGTTGGTGTAGTCAGTATTTGGACCTCCCTTAGAATGTGTTTTTGTTTTTATAAAGGTCATATCCATGCAACAGGGGCCTTCTTGTTTTGATCCTGTCCTCGACAATGTTTTCAGAAATGAACAGGTGCTTTTTCTGCAGCTACAATTAAAATGAAATTCAGCTAAAGCTTGCCTTGAGGGGCACCCCTGCAGTTGACCTGTTCGCTAGGCTCTCTGTTTCTGCAGCTATTTTAAGGATGACGTCGTTAAAGTTGGCAGCAAGGTCCTTTGCCAGCCGCACTTGTCTCTCTCGAAACACTAAACACATCAAACGACAAGGATGGAATTCGAACCCACGCGTGCAGAGCACAATCGATTAGCAGTCCATCGCCTTAACCACTCGGCCACCTCGTCACTCGCCTGCATGTGTTGCCCGAAGCTGGGCTGTGGTGTGTTTCTGCCGCTATATTAAGGATGACTTTGCTAAACATGGCAGGCCGGGTACATTGAACGGCTTTGCCAGGCACACTTGGCTCTCTGAAAACACTAAAGACATCAAACGACGAGGATGGGATTCGAACCCACGCGTGCAGAGCACAATGGATTAGCAGTCCATCGCCTTAACCACTCGGCCAAAAATGGGGCAAAAGGGACTGCCCGGCGGGGGGGAAAAAAGAAAAGAGAGAGGAAAGAGGGGGGGGGGGGAAAGAGAAAAAGAAAAGGAGAAAAAATGAGCAAAACGTACACATATATAAATTTGTATCTACTTTCTGTCCTTGTTTACACACAGTTTTGCACTTTTTGCAAGGTTTATCATCACTTTAATTTCTTGTCTCTTGCGGGATTCGAACCTATGCCATGGCAATATCGCTTGCATCTTCGCATTCCGGAAGTACTAAATACAATGCATTTGGGGTAACGTAGTCATTTTTAACACAGGAACTCTTTTCCATATAAATCATCACAGTAATAACCCTGTGATTATGCAGTTATGGACATGTATGCATTTAAAGCAAAGAGTGTTTTGTGAATAAATGTAAAATGATTCTGCAAGTAATTCTGGCTTTAGTTTTAACAATCACATTCAATGGTCCTGGTATTCAAGAGGAAAATAAATAAAAACGTGTAGTCTGTTCTTGGCTCAAAATTATTAAACTTTATTGTAATAGACAGACAACAGAGACAGACAGAGACAAACAACAGAGAGATTTATAGACAAATGAGAGAGAGACAAGTTATACAAGATTATACACTCTTCCTCCAGTCATCCAGGGTCAGTCCTGATGCTGGGCAGTACCACCGCCCCTTCATCTGGGTGTGTCCAGTTCTTTTATTTTTTTCCTGGCCACACCCCTTGCAGGTGTAATGGTAGTTTTCTTTTGTCAGCCTCTTCCGTGGCGGTTCCCCCCTTGACACAAGCTCCTCATCCTCCTGGGCAGCTTTATTCAGCCTCCAGGCACGTTGCCTAGGCTGGGATGGAAGGGACTCTGGAGGAGCTTGCTGCAATGGAGAAGCATGCGGGTATGGAGGAGCATGCAGGTATGGAGGAGCATGCGAATATGAAGGAGCATGCGCATATGGAGGAGCATATGGATATGGAGGAGCATACGGATATGGTGGAGCATACGGATATGGAGGAGCATATGGATATGGAGGAGCATACGCAAATGGAGGAGCTTGCTGCAACGGAGGAGCTTGCTGGGATGGAGGAGCTTGCTGGAAAGGAGGAGCTGGCCCAAATTGTGGAGGGAACTGGGGAGGTGGAGATGGCGGAGAGAACACAGGCTTACTTGCTGCTAGAGTGCGCTGGCGGGGGAAAGCTTCCCCCTCGTGGTTTTCAGGCTCCTCAAATGTCATCACTTCATGTGCATGTTGCACAGGGGCAGCTGGAAGTGAGTTTATTGCAGGGAGAGGCTCCTTGGCCAGGTGGAGCTGTTTGGGAAGTACAGTGCCTTGCAGCAGCATGTCCCTGTCCTTCCTTTTATCCCTCCTTAGCAGCCTACAAGACAAACATTAATTATTTTATACATGTAAGCCTGTCCTCCCTCTCTAAGGTTATTACATACTTTCTAACAAGCATGCAGGTGGATGTTTTTCTTAAGGTTAAATCTTTATATACTGTCTTGACTGTATGGGAAAGGTAAATGAAATAACACAAACCATGAAGAGACTGTGGTGTTGTTAACCGGCACCAGAACCAGGTTCGTCTGGTCCAGGACAACCCTGCTGTCCTCCAGCAGCTGTTTGATGTGGCTGTAGACGCTGACAATGGACTGAGGGATGGGCATGGTTTTCCCCTTTGTGTCCTTTGGCCTGTTGCGTGACTGCTCAAACTCTTTGGCAAGTCTGAGGCAAACACACTCACTGACCCTGTGTACTTCGGGGTCCTGCGCTGCTTGGCCGTGAGTCATGTATAGTCTATGGGAGAGAAGGATGATATGATCTGGACTGTGAACAAGGATGTAAAGTGATGAAGAACCAAGATACAATGTCAATAGGCATTGATTGCAATAAAATCATTTTCACTTAATAAATATGTTTCACAGTGACATGTGCTGTCTCTTAATCAATTATTTGTATTTAACCAAAATGATAGCAAATTGTGGTCAAGCACCTCTCTGCCGCCTGCTGTCCGGGAGCAGAGCCACTCGGCTTCCTGGGTGCTCTCCACGGTCCTCCTGACGCACATGCTTTTTTCCTAGCCTTCTGGGTGTACCTAAACGGTGAAAGAGACATCCATATGCTTCATTCATTCCATGGAATGTTTAATTACTATTTTAATTACTATTTTGTACCTTGAAGGTGTCTTGTCCATGGCATGGAGAGCTATGTACAGGTGGACAATGTCCGTCTCCTCCTTGGCTGACAAGGCGGTGATGGTACGATTCAAGCCAACTAGGTAGGCTACAAGGGCATCAACTGCCTCCCATCCCACAACGCCCCTCGAGTCACATTGGCTGGTCTGAAAAGTGATAAGTGAAAAAAACTAACAAAAAACAACAACAACCAAATAAATGTACTCTCTTGTCTCTAAAATGTGAGTAATGCTGATTTTACATTCATTTATCTTATTAAAATGAAACCACATTTACTTCAGTGAAATATTGTGTTTTTGAGTAAGGTGTTACGGAAAGTGTTACTGACCTCCGTGATGAGGGGTCCGGGTTCAGTGTCATCCGCCACAGCACTTGGGGGATCACCAACCCCTATCTCAGCTGACTGGCAGACAATGTCAAGCGTGCTGATGGTGTCATCTAGCTCATCCTCCTCCTCAAGCACCTGCGATGGGATTTCAGAGACCTGCGATGGAGCCAGCAGGTCACCTCTGTTGGTCTGGGCCAATAAATATTCCACTGCTATGCGCTCGCCTGTAACCAGCACTGTTAGACCTTACCAGGTTTTTTTACAGTAAAATACTGGCAACACTGTTGCCAGTTATTTACTGTAGAAATGCACTAAAACTCAAGTTAACTAAAAAAAATAGAACTTATTAGTTTTAGTGCATTTTTACAGTAAATAACTGGCAACAGTGTTGCCAGTTATTTACTGTAAAAATGCACTAAAACTCGAGTTAACTAACTTAACTTGCAGAAACAAACTTAAAAGAATCAACTAAATGTATAATGCATTAATAATGTGAGCAAGGTATTATTGTGAACTTATATAATTAGAAACAACAAAAATTAACTTTTGTAATTAAAGAGATTTCTACTGGATTCTGCAACTAACACAGACAGTGCCTTTTAAATAAAGCAACATGCAGCACATCATCAATGTTTGTAGATCTTCTCCTGGACTGAAGCTCAGGCTCTACTCTTTAGCACAACGGTGACCCAAAAAACAAGATTTTACAGTAAACTACTGGCAACAGTGTTGCCAGTATAAACCTGTTTTATAACTTACAGTTTATTACTGTTAAAATACATTTTGTGGGAGTGTCTTTTTATCTTACACTGTTAACCCTTTCAACTCCACAGGAAAATCCACACTAAAAAAGGTAAAAAGTAACATTGATGCAGTGTTGCAGTGAGATAATTAAGGGAATATGTAAGTGATTGTTGAGCATGAACACCTGCTGTTAACAAGCAGAATCACTGAAGGAAAGAGGAACAACAAGAACAGAAAATAGAGAAACACAAGAACTACAACTAACTTCAGCCATTACACATTATTACACTTATTATTAACCAGTATGGCTTTATTTCTGACATACATCTATAGAAGATGTTGTTGAGATGTTTAATTCAAAATGTTTGGTTTGAAGTTACCATTATAGAGATCAGTGTTTGCTTTAGTTGGTCTGCTGATGCTGTAGCATGAGATTTTCTTTTCGAGTTGTGTTTTGTGCAAGTCACACTTGTGCAGACACAGTTTAGTAATGATTTGATTTGTCAAAATAATTATGTAAATCATCATATTGTCTGTTCATTTAGTAAAAAAATTCATTTTCACTCATTCAGAGTTTAATCCTCAACCAAAAGTGTTGCATTACCACCACTGTGAAAACATAGCAATAAATTATGACTCATTTTTTAACACATCATACATAAACAGAAAAAGAGCTACATATTCTTGCAGAACCACAAAGATATCAAAATTTAGCACATTAATCTCAACGATGGTGGCAGTATATATTTTTTTATTCATGCAGCAATGCATGCTGGGAGTTTTATACTATCCTGGAACCCAGCATGCACTGCTGCATGAAACTTTTGAATGTTACCATTAATGAGATGAATATTGTAATTGTTGATGTCTGTGTGTGTCTGATACAGGCATGATATTATTGTAATGTTTTATATGATTATAATATTATTCAGAAGACATGATTAACCAACATATCAATTTCATGTTGTAGATTCACAGATTTATTTTGTACTCCTCATTTAATGTAAGTTTCATATTATAAACCCATATATTCAAAGAGAATACACAGGAAAGATCTGAAAATCAGACAAATCTAAAATGATCATGACATCATCACAAAAGCCAATAACACCAGATCAACTTCCTCTTGACTTTTCTTGCTACAACAAATGTGTTTTAAAACTCACTGTTACAGCAGTCAGAAAAAGATGAATGTAATAAGTCCAGGGACAAGAGACCTACTAAAGCAAACACTTATCTCCATTATGGTGACAAAAAACTTTATTATTAATTAAATCTCTGTTAATTCTCAACAAGAACTTTTGTACATGTATGAAATAAATAATGTTAAACTGGTTTGTAAACTGTTTTCACACTCTGTGTTGCTGGAAGTCAGTTGTAGATCTTGTGTTTCTCTTTTTCAGTTCTTGTTTCTCTGTCCTTCAGTGATTCTGCTTATCATGTGTTCATCAGTGTCTCAATTCACTCACTTCTTTTCATTCAAGTGGACTATATTAGTGAACTAATGTAGGGAGTAGTGAATGATGGTATAGGGTGTGAATGTGATTATGAACACAGTCTGAGTGTCGATTGTTAATTCACAGTATATTCCTGTAGGCTAGTTTTGTTTTCTACGGTATATTACTGTTTTAATGGAAAATGGTATGATAGTGTCAGAATTTGGCCTGTTGCCAGTATTTTACTGTAAAAAACCTGGTAAGGTCTAACAGTGAGTATAAAACACAAAGATTAAGAAAGGACATACATACATACACACATACATATCCTACATGAATAGTACAATCTTCAGACCCAAGAAATGCATGTCCTCTGAGTAGGGGGGTGCCTAAGAAAAAGAGGAGGAGGGGATGTAATACTCTGGTCAACCAGTGTTGCTCTGTGATCTCTCTTACCAGTAGATTTTCCGGGTAGAGTGATCTCTGGCACCAGAGCACAACCATGGACGCGCTGGCTTAAGTTATTAAGTTGGGACATCAAGTGAACATCAAAGCTTCTAAGGGTTGAGGCCCCCTCCACATCTACTGCCTCCTTGGCCCGGCCCATGTTCCATCTTGATGCCCCCTCCAGCATATACATTTGCATGTGTACACTGTTAGACCTTACCAGGTTTTTTTTACAGTAAAATACTGGCAACACTGTTGCCAGTTGTTTACTGTAGAAATGCACTAAAACTCGAGTTAACTAAAAAAAAAATAAAACTTATTAGCTTTAGTGCATTTTCACAGTAAATAACTGGCAACAGTGTTGCCAGTTATTTACTGTAAAAATGGACTAAAACTCGAGTTAACTAATTTCATTTGCAGAAACCAACTTAAAAGAATCAACTAAATTTATAATGCATTAATAATGTGAGCAAGGTATTATTGTAAACTTATTTAATTAGAAACAACAAAAATTAACTTTTGTAAATAAAGACATTTACACCGGATTCTGCAACTAACACAGACAGTGCCTTTTAAACAAAGCAACATGCAGCATATCATCAATGTTTGTAGATCTTCTCCTGGACTGAAGCACAGGCTCTACTCTTCAGCACAATGGTGACCCAAAAAACAAGATTTTACAGTAAACTACTGGCAACAGTGTTGCCAGTATAAACCTGTTTTATAACTTACAGTTTATTACTGTTAAAATACATTTTGTGGGAGTGTATTTTTATCTTACACTGTTAACCCTTTCAACCCCACAGGAAAATCCACACTACAAAGAGTAAAAATTAACATTGATGCAGTGTTGCAGTGAGATAATTAAGGGAATATGTAAGTGATTGTTGAGCATGAACACCTGCCCTGCGTCCCAATTCGCATACTATCCGTCCTAAATAGTATTCGAAAATAGAATTAGTACGTCCCAAATCGTAGTATGTTGAAATGAGTGTTTCAAAAAAACCCGGATGGTCTACTTTTTCCGGTCAGAATCCGAAGTGTAGATCGATGCACACTCTAACGGCTGATATTGCCCACAAACCATTGCGCGTTGGACGAGGATTCGGTTAGAACTACAAACACGAGTAAAAAGTGTTAAAAAAAAACTACAGACATGTAGTCGAAACGGAGGACGCGCGAGTCCCCGCGGTTGTGTAGAGAGGTTTAGATAAAGAGCTTTGAGTGATTCATTATCAGTATCTAACCTGACGAAAATGAATTTATTCAATGTTGTACACATTGCATTTGCAGCAGCATTGTGAACTTTTGTAAAGACACGTTTAGCCATTATGTTTTAAATGCATCATTATATTCAAATTGCAAACACACGAGGAGAGCATGAAAGACCCGCAACTGGCAGATGAACGCCCTCTCCGAAACGGTAGGAAATAAAATTAGATAGAATGGAGGATTTTAACTGTGACAAGATGATTGACAGGGCAGTACGGTGACAGGATGCAACGCAGCACGCGACAGAGCTGTCCGTTAAAGATGACGTGATAGTATGTCCCAAAGCTTGCCTACTCTTTTGCTACACACTCAAAAGTATGTACTTTTTCCTCACAAAAAGAGTACATACTTTTAGGACGTAGTATAAGTAAGCGAATTGGGACGCAGCACTGCTGTTAACAAGCAGAATCACTGAAGGAAAGAGGAACAACAAGAACAGAAAATAGAGAAACACAAGAACTACAACTGACTTCAGCCATTACACATTATTACACTTATTATTAACATGTATGGCTTTATTTCTGTCATACATCTATAGAAGATTTTGTTGAGATGTTTAATTAAAAATGTTTGGCTTGAAGTTACCATCATAGAGATCAGTGTTTGCTTTAGTTGGTCTGCTGACGCTGTAACACGAGATTTTCTTTAGACGCTGTGTTTAAGCAAGTCACACTTGTGCAGACATACAGTTTAGTAATGATTTGATTTGTCAAAATATGGCAATCATCATATGGTCTGTTCATTTACTAAATAATTCATTTTCACTCGTTCAGAGTTTCAATCTGAATCTCAACCAAAAGTGTTACATTACCACCACCGTAAAACCACAGCAATTAATTACGACTATTTGTTTTTAACATATCATACATAAACCAAAAACAGCGTTACAGCGCTGTTGAAACACCAATATATCAAAATTTAGCACATTCATCTCAGTAATGGTGGCAATTTCTTTTTTATTCATGCAGCAGTGCAAGCTGGGAGTTTTATACAATCCTGGAACCCAGCATGCACTGCTGCATGAAACTTTTGAATGTTACCGTTGTTGAGATGAATATTATAATTGTTGATGTCTGTGTGTGTCTGACTTGAGCAGGATATTATTTAAATGTTTTATGTGATTACAATAGTATTAAGAAGACATAATTTAACCAACATATTGATTTCATGTTGTAGATTCTCAGATTTATTTTATTACCATAACTTAATGTAAGTTTCATATTAAGTACCCATTTATTCTAAGAGTATAAACCAGAAAGATCTGAAAATCAGACATATCCAGAATGATCATGACATCATCACAAAAGCCAATAACACCAGATCAATTTCCTCTTGACTTTTTCTTGCTACAACAAATGTGTTTTAAAACTCACTGTTACAGCAGTCAGAAAGAGATAAATGTCACAAGTCCAGAGATAAGAGACCTACTAAAGCAAATACTAATCTCCATTATGGTGACAAAAAACTTTATTATTAATTAAATCTCTGTTAATTCTCAACAAGAACTTTTGTACATGTATGAAATAAATAATGTTAAACTGGTTTGTAAACTGTTTTCACACTCAGTGTTGCTAGAAGTCAGTTGTAGATCTTGTGTTTCTCTTTCTCAGTTCTTGTTTCTCTGTCCTTCAGTGATTCTGCTTATCAGGTGTTCATCAGTGTCTCAATTCACTCACTTCTTTTCATTCAAGTGGACTATATTAGTGAACTAATGTAGGGAATAGTGAATGAGGGTATAGGGTGTGATTAGGAACACAGTCTCTGAGTGTTGACTTTGAGAGCTGTTAATTCACAGTATATTCCTGTAGGCTAGTTGTGTTTTCTACGGTATATTACTGTTTTAATGGAAAATGGTATGATAGTGTCAGAATTTGGCCTGTTGCCAGTATTTTACTGTAATAAACCTGGTAAGGTCTAACAGTGTACAGCATTGCACCGCCAGCCTAAGAAACAAAATACTAATTTTTTATTTGTTCATTATTATTAACCATTATTATAAAGTGAATACATATGAATACCCGACAGTGTTAATTGTGTTATTTTGAAAAATTACAACAAATAACATTTAAAAAATACATACAATACAGTATTTCTTGATGCAAATGTACCTGGGATAAAAGCACACTGATGTCGGTGAAAACTCTCCAGGGAGGAGGACCCCCTACCACACCTAAGGATGTCCAGCTCTTTGCCACCCTTCTGGAGTGTCCCCACCTTTGTGTACAGTGCAACACCTGGAGGGTCTTGGAGGCACCCCAGGTGCTTCTGCTGCACTTCCCACACGTGGCGCATGTTGTCATGGCTCACTAGACGCAGTCCTGTGGTGTCTGTCAGCTTCCACACTGATTCCAGCAGCCCTGAAATCATGCTCCGTATCTCTTCCACTCCACGCGTCCTCCTCCTGCAGTGTCTCTTCAGTTCCCCTGGGCTGATGGTGGCCATGAGTTGTTCTTCAGTGGGAGCATGTCTGCTGTGGCTGCTCTTCCACTCTGCTCTCTTGGCCTCCTTCAGGCGTTGCACATCCTCCTGGTCCCATTCAAAAATGCAGGAGGAAAGCTTTGCACAAAAGGTGCCATAGAGAGGGTGGTGTTCTGTAGTGAGCCCACAGTTAAAGCGTCTCATAAAATGGAAGCTGTCTAAGCGCACTGCAGACTTCCATGGGTGAAAGAGCTTAGCCACTGAAGACACACCTGTGAAAAACAACCATAATAACTTAGACCACAACACCTGTACTTACACCATAATTACGTAAACTCCCAATTCCCTGTACCACTTCTCCCACAAGTGGCATTTGTTTAACATACATGTATTTAATACACATGGTTCTAACAGTGTGTGTGTGTGTGTGTGTGTGAGAGAGAGAGAGAGAGAGAGAGAGAGAGAGAGAGAGAATTCACCCACCCGACTGGCTGCAGCAGTCTCGGTCGACATAGATGACCTCAGGTTCAGCTTGGCCCGCATTCTTGTACCGAGTGACGATGCCTTGGCACAACTCTTCTAACCCTGCACCTTCACCCGTCGTCAGAACACAGTTCAACACCTGGCCAAACTCATTTCCGATGTTTGACATCCATGCTGCACTGTCCCCGATCCTGCCAGCCAGCTTTTTGGTGATCTGTAAAACAAACAAAAACATTAAGAAGTAAAACAATTTCCTGTTTTGTTGTAATTATAAATGTTCTATTTTATATACTTTTTTACTGTTGAAACCCTAACCTTCTTTGTTGAATCCATTTTAAGAATTCTACCATAGGTAGAAGTGATCACTCCCTTCATCTCATCCACATGGCTGAGGATGTCATTGGAGTGGACCGTCTCGAACCATTGAGCAAGTGGAAGGGGCCTGAAGGGTGGCGGAGGAAGATACACAGCTGCAGAGGGGATGAAGGTAGCCATCTTCATGTGACGCTCACAGTCTGAGAGGTAGCGGATAGTCTGCCGTGCCCACTCCTCGCTGTGCGCTTCCGCTATTGCAGACTGGAGGTAGGAGGAACTGTTCCCACTGGTCCTTGGCTTAAGGAAAGTCATACATTTCCTGTCCAGAGCCAGCTGTGTTGTCAGGACAGCGGGGAACAGGCTCCTGTGTGCCACATCCACCTGCGAGAGTATCTCCTGGCTCCATGGGCAGACCGGCTGAGAGCACTTGCTGCAACGTGGATAGTCCCCTCCCACTAGGTAGTAGCGGCTATCTACATCAATCACCTCCCTGACCTTTCTGTAGATCCCGGAGCTGTTCATTTTACGGGAACATTGTGGGCATTTTAAAGGAATCCCCCACATCCTCATTGGTGCCCAGATGAACATTCTCTGACGGTAGTACCACCCAGGCTCAGGAGGAGATGGTTTGGGCTCCAGTGGGGGGTGAAACCAGCAGGCTTGGATTTTGGGTTTCAGCTGGCCTGTAGCCTCATATAAGCATTTTGCAATCCACACCTGATCTGCTTCCTTGACTACTCTCCGAAACTGCTCAGGAAGAAAACCTTTCCAGTTGTTTGAAGTAGGTTTTGAAGTTTGTGGAGTTGCAGTGTGGTTTGGCTTGGCTGAGCTACTTAATGGGGGGAGCAGAGATGGCGTTGTCTGTGATGGTACTGGTAGCACTTTTATAGTTGTAGTGCTTTTATAGTGCTTCTGTGGTGGCTTTTGAGGTGATGGCATTATGAATGCTGCATAGTGAACCTGTTGGATATGGTTCAAAAGACCAACAGTACCCTGCCCACATAGCAAACAGATCCGGAACGGATCTGCCGCGGAGGTAAGAACCAGGTCCGGAACGGAGTCCACTTGCACAGCGCAACGGATCCGGAACAGATCCGGATTGCGGATCCAGACTAGATCCGCAGCAGACCCTATCCGGATCCGATCTGGACCCGTTCATTTTGGAATGAAAACCTATCAGATCACTCATTCAAAACTAGTAATCTGGCCAAAACTACAAAAATATTTCAAATCTATTGGTGGGCCAACATTAGATAGACTGCCCACTAAACAACATGATGTCCAAAAGATGTCTTTTCAACGTCTTTGTCACAAAAGTCGGATGCTGAAAAGACGTCCAGGAGCCAGAATTAAAGTTTTTATGACGTGTTTTTTTGACGTGTTCTGCACGTCCGATGTAGACGTTCATCGAACCTTCGTACAAGTTTAAAAACTACGTCAAATGTGGCCATCGTGTTTAAAACTCATGTATATCAATGTCATTTCCTTACATTGTTTAGATGAGGTTTAGATGTTGATATGTTTCATTTTAAGAAACCATTGTGGTGATGAGTGTTTGCTTTAGTTGGGCTCTTGGTCCCAATTCTTCTTACTTTAACTTCTCTTTGGTTGTTGTAACTGTGTGTTTATATAACACTATTGTTGTTGCATAGTAAGCCAAGAAAGCTCCTTGTTGATGACAAAAACACAAAGCGAGCTTTTAATGATGTGTGTAGACTTTTGTCCTTATATCTGCTGTTTATAACCACATATTTTGTGGAACTGCGTTATTTGGACCAGCAACATTACAATTGTTGCTTATTTGAAGGTCAATAAAAATCATGTGTACTCAATGTTTTGAGCAAATATGTCACATAGTCACACACAGACATCACGATTTTGCATATGATTCTCAACAACGGTGACAACCAAAACAAAAAAAGCTTGGGAATCAAGGATTTTTTGTACTTTGAAAACTACCCATCATGCATTGCAGCATGAAGCTTTTTTTATTGTCACCGTTCTTGTGATACATACGCAAAATCTTGATGTATGTGTGTGACTATAAGGTAAATTTCCTAATAACATTGTTTAGCAAGCTTTTTTTTATTCACCTTCTAATAAGTGCTAATTTTAATGGTATACAAATAACACAGTTCCACAAAATAGGTGGTTATAAATGGCAGAAATAAAGACTAAAGTCTAAACACACAACATCAAACGCTCACTTTGTGACTCAGCAATGATAATCAACAAGCTGATGCCAGCATCTCACTTTTTCTTGGCTTTCTGTGCAACAACAATAGTGTTATACAAACACACAGTTACTACAACCAAAGTAAAGTTAAAGTAAGAAGAATTGGGACCAAGAGCCCAACTAAAGCAAACACTCATCACCACAATGGTTTCTTAAAATGAAACATATCAACATCTAAACCTCATCTAAACAATGTAAGGAAATGACATTGATATAAACATGAGTTTTAAACACGATGGCCACATTTGACCTAGTTTTTAAACTTGTACGAAGGTTTGATGAACGTCTACATCGGACGTGCAGAACACGTCAAAAAAAACACGTCATAAAAACTTTAATTCTGGCTCCTCAGTGGACGTCTTTTCAGCATCCGACTTTTGTGACAAAGACGTTGAAAAGACATCTTTTGGACATCATGTTGTTTAGTGGGCAGTCTATCTAATGTTGGCCCACCAGTAGATTTGAAATATTTTTGTAGTTTTGGCCAGATTACTAGTTTTGAATGAGTGATCTGATAGGTTTTCATTCCAAAATGAACGGGTCCAGATCGGATCCGGATAGGGTCTGCCGCGGATCTAGTCTGGATCCGCAATCCGGATCTGTTCCGGATCCGTTGCGCTGTGCAAGTGGACTCCGTTCCGGACCTGGTTCTTACCTCCGCGGCAGATCCGTTCCGGATCTGTTTGCTATGTGGGTGCACCTGTGCCCCACAGGTGTCACACATCTCATCCGTGTGGTGGTCAGACAGGTGCTCTGAAAATTTCTCTGCCTCCACAAGCTGGTTGCACTTGTAGCACTGCACACCCTGTCCTGCTACTGATGCTCTTGTGTCTGTGTCTCCTCTACCTGCCTCTATGTTGTCTCGGACTGCCCCTGCATCCATGTCTCCTCTCCTTGTCTCTGTGTCTCCTCTAACTGCCTCCGTGTTGTCTCGAACTGCCCCTGCCTCTGTGTCTCCTCTCCTTGCCTCCGTGTCTCCTCTACCTGCCTCCATGTTTTCTCGGACTGCCCCTGCATCCGTGTCTCCTCTACATGTCTGCATGCCTCCTCTCCCTAACTCCGCGCTGACTCGCCTCGTTTCTGTCTCAACTCCTCCTGTCTCACTGGACCCAGCACTTGACATATCTGCTGGCTTGTGGGGGGTACAAAAATCCTACACTACTAATTTTCTCCAGAATGGTACAAATATACTTACTGTTCAATAAATAAATCCACATGCTACAGACTTAAAATAGAATAATGTTTATTCAGACATGTTAAAAGGAAACTAGAAAAAACACAAAAAAAGCAAACAGGCTTTGAAAACATCAGGCATTGCTTCAAAATCATTAAAACCCACCACAGGAAAAAACAAACAAACAAACAATCAATTAGTAAATTAGCCGCTTTCCGACCAAGTAGTTACAGGAACTTAGTTATAGGAACTGTCCACTTCTAAACAGTTCTAAGAACTACTCTCCCCCAAACTCGGTTTTGCTGCTTGCGTTCGCACTGGCCAAGTGGCCATAGGAACTGGTAGGATGCAAGCACGGCGACGGTCTTACAACAAACCAGCATGGAGGAGGCTATTGCAATGTTCCTGGTTCCTGTTCTGCCTTGCCGGGACCTTAATAACGGAGAACGAACGACGGCGTTGAAAGATTGAGAAAGATTGCTTGAGTTCTGTACAGAGAAACACAGAAGACGACGGCTCCAGTATGGCAAGCCATTTTAGCCTAAATTGTACCCAGCCTTACTCGTCATTATTGCATTTTTACCAGTAAGAATTCAATTAGAGAGCTTTACAATTTAATTCCAACTAGTAGCAATTACAATATTGTAGATCTTTATTGTAAAATTATAGATCTCTCTAATTAAATTCGTACTAATAACAATTATGATTAGAGAGCTCTCTAATTTGATTTTTACTAGTAAGAATATAATTGCAGAGCTCTGCAATTCAATTCGAGAGCTCTTTAATGCAATTGTTACTAGTAACAATTCAATTAGAGAGCTCTACAATTCAATTCAACTGCAAAAGTTCCTCCGGTCGGAAAGCGGCTAATAATAGTAAATTTCACCTACCTTGTGGAACCCACATGAGCACCGAAGGCTTCTCCCAAACAGATCCTTAGTAGAATGGCTCTGCAGGGGGCAAGCATCAATTTTATCCAATGCCTTTTTCCATTTCTTGGCCCCTGGCCGTTTGCCAGTTGAAAAGTGGTATTGGCCCTGGGCATATTTTAAACAGATGTCCCTCCAGTAACTATCTGGCTTTCCTGTCTTAGTCATCTGCAAACATTAAATATAAAATGGGTTAATGTCAAGCTAGGATATGCGTGTAGACAGACAGAGGAAATTATACATGTCAAATACATAAATACATACATTTTTATACATGTATGTATGTATATATGTGTGTATGTGTATGCTTTACATTACTGTTTTATAATTGTTGAGAAGCAAATTGAAAATATATGTTTTAAAGGGTACTATATATAATTGAAAATATATATATAATAAATTAATAGGAAATGTATTATATATATATTTTATATAATAAATTAAAATATATAAAATCTATATATAATAAATTAATAAATGTATTATATTATAAAAATATAATAAATAAATTTATTATATTTTTAATCTATATATAATAAATTAATAGATCTGGACACATTTGTTTGTACCCGAGGGGATGAATCAAACTTGGCACAATAATTTCACATTTTAAGGCTTTTCCAGAAAAACTGGCAGAGTTTATATGGCAAATAAACAAATAAATACGTTATTACTGGTCTTCTTATTCTGTCATTGCCACCACAAGTTAACGTTAAGTTAGCTGCTACAGCGAGTATTGAACAGTATTTCTCCTCACAACACAGCTGTCTATGGGCATGAAATGTATGACTTTAGACGCTAAATGCTATAAATATTAGCATGTTTCCAAACCTTTTCCCCGTGTTTTGTGTTGTTGATGCGGAAGAAAAAATGACCGCCACTAAGCGATAACCGCGCCTACTCTTGCGTCACGCGTCATGTGACCTATA